>NC_084731.1:42781461-42906461 GCF_033978785.1 Entelurus aequoreus | reverse complement strand
ATTATTTATTGTATTTTCTCACAATAATGCAAAAGGGAGCAAAAAGTCAATAAGGAACTTTTTTTTAAAATGGCAAAATTCACCAACACATTCCAATGCTTGTCAGTAATAAAGGTCTTACACTTAATGAAAAAAAAAAATAAAATCAAAATTGAACATTTGCGAGAATTGAATACAGTGGAACCTCGATCTATGAACTTAATCAGTTCTTGAACATAGTTTGCCAACCGTAACGGTCGTTAAGTGAAACAGATTTCCCTGTAGGGAACAATGTAAACATGAATAATTGGTTCCAGCCTTGATAAAAGTCCCCATTTTGTATTATAAAATGCACACTTTGAAGACACTATAATGTGTGTGTATATACTGTATATGTATCAAAATAACATAACGAGCGGGTAATAGCTACATTTTGTTTTATTCAAACATCACAACAGCCTGTTTAACTGTCAATGCACACACAGGCACACACGCGCACACACACACGCACGCACACACACGTTTTTGTATTTGTTACCTTCTCGAGACCTCCGAAAAATGCCTACCTCTTTAGGACCACCCTTTCTAGATATATAAAGATTTGTATTTACAACATTAATAATATATACACACTATGCAAATATAAAAAAAGCTTGTAGTGAAAAATGACTTGGAATTTCACAAGAAAAACTTATTGTTGGCAGTATTATAATAAAAGTCAACATTTTACTCAACGCAAGTCAACAACTGAATATTTGTGCAATATTATGATAAAAGTCCCAATTTTACAAGAAAAAGCTTAACATTTTGGCATTTTTATGAAAAGAGTCGTAATTTTACTCGACAAAAGTCACAATTTTATAAGAAAACTTAACATTTTGGCAATATTATAATAATAATCTGAATTTTACTTGGCAAAATTATGACAAGGCAGCACGGTGGAAGAGGGGTTAGTGCGTCTGCCTCACAATACGATGGTCCTGAGTAGTCGTGAGTTCAATCCCGGGCTCGGGATCTTTCTGTGTGGAGTTTGCATGTTCTCCCCGTGACTGCGTGGGTTCCCTCCGGGTACTCCGGCTTCCTCCCACCTCCAAAGACATGCACCTGGGTATAGGTTGATTGGCAACACTAAATTGGCCCTAGTGTGTGAATGTGAGTGTGAATGTTGTCTGTCTATCTGTGTTGGCCCTGCGATGAGGTGGCGACTTGTCCAGGGTGTACCCCGCCTTCCGCCCGATTGTAGCTGAGATAGGCTCCAGCGCCCCCCGCGACCCCGAAGGGAATAAGCGGTAGCAAATGGATGGATGGAAATTATGACAAAAGTCATAATTTTACTCAAATTGTTTTCCTGTTTTACAAGAATAACAAAAACATTGGCAATATTGTGATAAAAGTCAGAATTTTATGACTTGCAATATTACAGAAACAGAATTGCAATATTACAGAAACAGAAAGAATATGAGAAATTGTTCCCAATTTTATAAGAAAAAAGTAGACACATTGTGAGAAAAAGACTGCTTTTAGTTATTTTTTTATACATTTTTTGTTTGCAATTGGTTTTTAATCTTCATTATTTACTTTTAAGTTATTACAGTATGTTTTTATATACATATTTATTTATTATTTTTTAAATACATTTTAGTCAAACGGGGCGCATTTCAATTTCTTACACACACTTGTTATTTCATATGATCACCAGAGGGGGAGCACTTTTAAAACCGACAAAAAGTCCATTTGAAAAAAATCCCTCCTTTTTGGGACCACCCTCATTTTGATAGATTTCACCACCAGGGGTGCACATGAATTCTCTATTAGATGCAATGGTTTTCCGTATTGGGACCATGATTTATGTCCTAACTTGTCCTCATATGGAAGATACTTTTCCTTGTTGATGTCTCAAGCAGGGTAGCAATACAACACACACACACACACACACACACACACACACACACACACACACACACACACACACACACACACACACACACACACACACACACACACACACACACACACACACACACACACACACACGTTGCTACAATAACACACTAAAGAGGATTATTTCACCTTGTGACCCGAATATTTGTGACATTTGGTGAGTCTGGGAGAAGTAAACAAGCACCTTCCACATGTTCCAGCCACCGCTAGAGTTATCACAAACTAGCAGTGTGAGGTGGTCCTCTATGTCGTTGTGTTTCGCTGTTCTGCCGATAAAGATCCCCTCTAGCATTTTTTCCCCCAAAAAAGTCTGGTCTTGTCACAGTTTAAAAAATAGGTAATAAAATGGCGAATAAAATCCAAGTTGAAGAGTCAGCTTTGTCCGAGCATCGACGCTGTGAATGACGGCTGCTCTTTTGAAACTTTTCCAATAACACCCAAGGCTCGCCCTAAATTGTTCTTCAGTGCTGGTTGCAGCATGCTCATGTCTGGACACCAAGTCGCCATACAGTATAAATGGCAAGCCTTCTCTCAATGATAGCCGCTGCTTCTCATTAGCTACACGAGCAACATTGCAAACATATTAAACTCCTTCGGCAAAGTCAGCAACCATATAAACGTCCTTTTTGATAACAGTTGCAATTGGGGACTAGTTTTTGCCATACATGTGAGACACTCTGAAGTCCTGTTGGCGGCACCCTAGTACAGAGTTTTTCAACCTTTTTTGAGCTAAGGCACAATTTTTTTATTGAAAAAATCCAGAGGCACACCACCAGCAGAAAACATTAAAAAATGAAACTCAGCAGCCGATATTGACAATTAAAAAGTCGTTGTCGCAATTGTTGGATGTGACTTTAAAGCATAACCAAGCATGCATCACTATAGCTCTTGTCTCAAAGTAGGTGTAATGTCACCACCTGTCACATCACACCCTGACTTATTTGGGATTTTTTTTGCTGATTTCCTGTGTGAAGTGTTTTAGTTCTCGTCTTGCGCTCCTATTTTGGTTCTTTTTTCCTGTTTTGTTGGTATTTTCCTGTAGCAGTTTCATGTCTTCCTTTGAGCGATATTTCCCGCAGCTGCTTTGTTTTAGCAATCAAGAATATTTCAGTTGTTTTTATCCTTCTTTGTGGGGACATTGTTGATTGTCATGTCATGTTCGGATGTACTTTGTGGACGCCGTCTTTGCTCCACAGTAAGTCTTTGCTGTCGTCCAGCATTCTGTTTTTGTTTACTTTGCAGCCAGTTCAGTTTTTAGTTTCGTTTTTGCATAACCATCCCTAAGCTTCAATGCCTTTTCTTAGGGGCACTCACATTTTGTTTATTTTTGCTTTACCTACACACTGCCTCCTGCTGTCGTCTGCATATTGGGATCCCGACAAACCACTATTGTCGTTCCCGACATCTACAAAGCAATTAGCTACCGGCTGCCACCTACTGATATGGAAGAGTGTTACACGGTTACTCTGCCAAGCTCTAGACAGCACCGACACTCAACAACTGCACATTATTTGTGGATTATAACTATTCGTTTGCAAAAAATACTTTTAGGTGAAATTACATAATCTCCCACGGCACACCAGACTGTATTTCAGTGGTTGAAAAACACTGCCCTAGTACTCCGAGCAAAACATAAACAGAGTGTGACGTTGGTAACCCGCCTCTTCTTACAGGAAGTGTTGTCATCAAAATTGCTGTGTAAATGTTCTGTTTTTGCATTGCGCATTATTATGGTACACTCTTTTAGTGTATTTACGGTAATTCCCAGCATGCATTGCTCTATGCGCGGGCTCCGGTGTTTAGTCTGTTATGTGAACGGCAGTGGCCGGTTTGTTATGGTGTTCCCTCAGTAAAGTATACGTATAAAAAGAAGAAGGTTGTCGTCATTGAGTTATCAATGGTAGCAGAGGATGGCTAACAACGCTAACTACAGAGTCCCTCCTGCGTTTGAAGAAAAGAAGTCATATGAGAGCTGGAAAAATGAGGTTGAAATGTGGATACGTGTTACCGATCTGGATAAGGAGAAACAAGCATTAGCTGTTGCTCTCTCACTGAGGGGGAGAGCTAGAGATACAGCTTTGGAAATACCTGCGGATGATTTGAACAAAGATGACGGGATGAAGACCCTTGTAAAGGCATTGGATAATGTATTCTTAAAAGAAGAAAAGGACAGAGCTTATGATGCATACACGGACTTTGACAAGATTCGGAGAGAAAACGAAGTTTCCATGGTGGATTACATCGTTCAGTTCGAGCAGAGGTACAACAAAATGCGCAAATTTGACATGGTTCTTCCCGACGCTGTTTTGGCATTCAAGTTGTTGGATACAGCCAGTCTCGATGTTAAAGATAAACAGCTTGCGCTTACAGCTTGTTCAACACTTACATTTGCAAGCATGAAGTCAGCTTTAAAAAGGATTTTTGGAGACAATGTGCAGCCGCCCACATGCAGCGGGGGAATTCACATGCGCGAAGATGTTGCTTTTTATGTGGATCAAAGGAAAAGAGACGGAAGGACATTTCGTTCCCAACCCGACCAAAAGGGGGCGCCATTGACTGGCTCAAACCCACTGGATAGGTTCGGCAGAAGATCTAAGTGCGCTATCTGCCAGAGTACATTTCACTGGGCTAAGGACTGCCCAAATAAGGCTGAACATGTAAAAATGACAGAGGAAAATGCAGAGACAGAAACAATTGAAGAGTGCAATGTTACATTGTTTTCTAAAGAGTCAGTTTCTGATGCTGAAATACTCATGGTAGAAGCCTTAGGTTCAGCTGTAATTGACACTGCATGCACCAGAACAGTCTGTGGTGAAAAATGGCTGGAGAATTACATTCATACACTGAAGGAGAGTGACAAGAAAAAAATGGAAAATACACAGAGTAGAAGAGCTTTTAAGTTTGGTGATGGACAAGTTGTTCATTCCATAAAAAAAGTAAAAGTCCCAGCAAAAATAGGACAAACCAGGTGCCACATAGAGACTGAGGTGGTCTCAGTGAACATTCCTTTACTACTAAGTAAAACGTCACTTAAGAGGGCAAAAGCAGTGCTTGACATTGAGAATGATAAAGCCACAATGTTTCAGAAACCAGTGCCTCTTGAGATTACATCCTCAGGACACTACTGTGTAAACATAGTGGACAGAGATTGCACAGCCACCCGTGAGAATGAACCCCAAACTGATGAAGTTCTGGCCATAACAGATGGCATGAGTAAAGATGAAAAACTCAAAGTATTGGTGAAACTTCACAAGCAGTTTGGACATGCCTCAGTTGATAAACTCAAAAAATTACTAATTAGTGCTGGAAGTAATGATGATGAGAGTGTTACTATTCTGAATGACATCGTAAGTAGCTGTGAAACATGTCTCAAGTACAACAAGCCCAAACCAAAGCCATCAGTTGGTCTACCAATGGCTTCAACATACAATGAAACTGTGGCATTAGATCTACACGAGCTAGAACCAAATGTGTGGTACCTCCACATGATTGATCACTTCACCAGGTTCAGTGCTGGTAGCATTGTTACAACAAAAAAATCCAGTGAAATTGTGAGGCACTTTATTCATTCCTGGGTGAGTGTTCATGGAGCCCCATCTAAGATTTTTTGTGACAATGGAGGTGAATTCAATAACGAGGAAATGAGGGACATGGCTGAGAACTTTAATATTGAAGTGAAAACCACTGCTGCCTACAGTCCATGGAGTAATGGATTGATGGAAAGACATAACCAGACCCTTACAGAGATCCTGTTAAAAGTGAAGAAAAGCAGTGTTTGTGACTGGAAAACAGCCTTAGATTGGGCCTTGATGGCAAAGAATACAATGCACAATGTGCATGGATTTAGTCCATACCAGCTGGTGTTTGGACAAAACCCGAACCTACCTTCTGTGCTGGTTGATAAACCACCTGCCCTGGAGGGCACTACCATGAGTAAATGGGTAGGACAGCACATTTCAGCATTACATGAAGCAAGGACAGCGTTTACTGAGGCAGAGTGCTCTGAGAGAATCAGGAGAGCTCTGCGCACACAGCTTCGCAGCACAGATGAATACTACGAAACTGGAGATAAAGTGTACTACAAAAGAATGGACTGCAATGAATGGAAAGGCCCTGGGGTGGTAATTGGACGAGACGGGGTGGTAATATTTGTTAGACATGGAGGCTCCTATGTCCGGGTGCATCGCTGTAGACTGCGCAAGGCCACAGATCACTACACTGACACGTCTCGTGACAGCCAAGAAAGCCAGACAGAACTTAATGCAGCAAAATGTGGTATTGAACATGTTGAAGATCTACCCAATACTGTATCTAGTGATGGAGACAGTGTGCCTAACACAGAGAATGCGGCAGGGAGCTCTAATAATGACAGAGACAGCAATGAGCAAGATAATGATCCATCTGACAGACAACCTTCTATCATAAGAACAGACCGTAGTATGAATCTAAAAGCAGGACAATTCATTAAGTATGTGGAAAGAGACACTGGAATTTTACACACAGCAAAAGTGCTAGGTCGAGCAGGAAAGGCAACTGGAAAACACAAGAACTGGTACAATCTGGAGTACATTGAGCCAGTTAACCTCACTGGCACAACAAGGTCAGCTGACCTTTCACAGGTTGACACACTGCAGATTCAGTCATTGGACAGGGTGGAACAGCCATCTGATCACGAGGATGTACTTGTTACAAAGGATGTGTCATTTGAATCAGCTAAACTTACTGAAATCAGTAACTGGGAGAAACACGGTGTGTTTGATGAAGTAAAAAACATGGGACAAAAATGTATTTCCACAAGATGGGTGTGTACACTCAAAGACACATCAGACGGCATAGTTCCAAAAGCAAGGCTAGTGGCGAGAGGATTTGAAGAGCTAAACACAAAAGATCTCCCAAAAGACTCGCCAACATGTGCCTCAGAGTCTCTTAGACTACTCATGTCTGTGATATGTCAAAACCGATGGACACCCCACTCTATGGACATTAAGTCAGCATTCCTTCAAGGAAATGAGTTATCCCGAGACATCTATGTTCGTCCACCACCTGAAGCCAAGAGTGAGGGAACTCTATGGAAGCTAAACAAATGTGTTTATGGACTAAATGATGCATCACTGTACTGGTACAATAGGGTTAAAGAAACAATGTTGCAAACTGGAGGAAAGATGTCACAAATTGACCCTGCTATATTTTATTGGTTGGATAAAGATTGTAATGTGTCTGGGGTGCTTGCTTGTCATGTTGATGATTTCATCTGGGGTGGTTCACAGATTTTCACAACAACTATAATCCCTCACCTGCAATCTGCCTTTCAAATGGGCAGAGAAGAACATGACAGCTTTCGCTATGTAGGCATGGAGTATGTCACTGCAAATGGAGTAACATGTATGCATCAAGACAATTACATACAGAATCTCCAGCCAATTCACATAGACATCTCCAGAGCCATGAGACGGGATGCTCTTTTGACTGAAAGTGAAATTGATGACCTGAGATCAAAAATAGGTCAACTTCTGTGGGTTGCCAGACAAAGTAGACCGGATATTATGTTTGATACATGTGTCCTTGCAGCTAACATAAAACATGCTACTGTGCAGACTTTACATGACACAAACAAGGTGGTGAGAAAATTGAAATCAGAACATGTGACACTGAAGTTTCAGAACCTGGGAAAAGACAGTTCTCTAAAGCTAGTAGTGTTCTGCGACGCCTCGCTGGGAAACCTTACAGATGGAGGCACTCAAGGGGGACATCTCATTCTGCTGATGGGTGAGGAAGGAAGATTCTCACCTGTGTATTGGCAGTCAAAAAAGATCAGAAGAGTCGTACGGAGCACTCTTGCTGGAGAAACTCTTGCCCTTGCCGATGCTGTTGACAGTGCCATTTCTTTATCTGACCTTCATGCAGAACTTACCACAGGGAATGTATCACAACATGTCTTACCAATAGTGTGTGTCACTGATAACCACTCCCTTGCAGACGCCATCAAGTCTACTAAGTCAGTGACAGAGAAAAGGCTCCGCCTTGAAATAAGTGGCATCAAAGAACTTCTTCAGTGTAAAAGAATTCAACAGATTCTCTGGGCACCTACTGGAGAGCAGCTAGCTGACTGTTTGACAAAACGAGGTGCATCCGCACTTCAGCTCCTAAAGGCACTCAGTGTTGGAGAGTGGAAACTGGAATAGAGACTATTCTTTTGTGGACAGTTTTTTTTTGTATAAGTTTTTTTGTTGATCACCATGTTCTTACATTTTCATACTTATGGACATTAATAATAGACTGATTTTTTGTGTTAAAAAAACTAAAAAGAAAAAGTGGGAGATTGTAAATGTTCTGTTTTTGCATTGCGCATTATTATGGTACACTCTTTTAGTGTATTTACGGTAATTCCCAGCATGCATTGCTCTATGCGCGGGCTCCGGTGTTTAGTCTGTTATGTGAACGGCAGTGGCCGGTTTGTTATGGTGTTCCCTCAGTAAAGTATACGTATAAAAAGAAGAAGGTTGTCGTCATTGAGTTATCAGCTGACCCCCCCGTAGCGATTCTAGCGGCAAAAAAAAAAAAAATTGGTCACACACGAGGCATATTCGGCTAGATCTTAACGTTCGTAGCCCGAAAAGAAAGCAAATAGAGGCGTTCATGAATAGAGGTTCCACTGTATATGAAAAGTTGGTGAGGATTTATCAGCCTTGGTACAGGTCTGGACTTTACTGTCTCCTTCTGTTGACCGACTCAAGGAGCTGATTGGTTGTGTGTGTTGGCAAGACTTCCAACAAACAAATAATCTTGGCGTCATTTTATGGACGGTCATTTCAGCTATACAACAGACGCAAATTTAAGACGACGGTATTGTTCCCCTAGAAAAAAAGTTTGAAAAAAAGACAGGTCGTCTTATATTTCGAGGTCTGGAGATTTAAACAGGCAAACCAAAAGGTGGCACAAAACTACTTCTCCCTAAGCAACTCTGGAGCTTTTCTTCCCGTCACTCGCAGCAGTGACAAAGACAGTGTGATACAGATACTCGTGTTTTATACACTATATTGCCAAAAGTATTTGGCCATCCATATAAATAATCAGAATCAGGTGTCCTAAACACTTGGTGTATAAAATCAAGCACTTAGGCATGCAGACTGTTTCCACAAACATTTCTCAGGAGCTCAGTGATTTCCAGCGTGGAACTGTCATAGGATGCCACCTGTGCAACAAATCCAGTCATGAAATTTCCTCGCTCCTAAATATTCCAAAGTCGGCTTTATTATAAGAAAATGGAAGAGTTTGGGAACAACAGCAACTCAGCCACCGAGTGGTAGGCCACGTAAACTGACAGAGAAGGGTCAGCGGATGCTGAAGCACATAGTGCACAGAGTTCGACGACTTTTTGCACAGTCAGTTGCTACAGAGCTTTAAACTTCATGTGACCTTCCAATTACCCCACGTACAGTACGCAGAGAGCTTCATGGAAAGGGTTTCCATGGCCGAGCATTTGCATCTAAGCCATACATCACCAAGTCCAATGCAAAGCGTCGGATGCAGTGGTGTAAAGCACGTCGCCACTGGACTCTAGAGCAGTGGAGACTCTGGAGTGATGAATCACGCTTTTCCATCTGGCAATCTGATGGACGTGTCTCTGTTTGAAGGTTGCCAAGAGAACGGTACATTTCAGACTGCATTGTGCCGAGTGTGAAATTTGGTGGAGGAGGAATTATGGTGTGGGGTTGTTTTTCAGGAGTTGGGCTGGGCCCCTTAGTTCCAGTGAAAGAAACTTTGAATGCTCCAGGATACCAAAACATTTTGGACAATTCCATGCTCCCAACCTTGTGGGAACAGTTTGGAGTGGGCCCTTTCCTCTTCCAACATGACTGTGCACCAGTGCACAAAGCAAGGTCCATAAAGACATGGATGACAGTCTGGTGAGGATGAACTTGACTGGCCTGCACAGAGTCCTGAGCTGAACCCAATAGAACACCTTTGGGATTAATTAGAACGGAGACTGAGAGCCAGGCCTTCTCGACCAACATCAGTGTGTGACCTCACCAATGTGCTTTTGGAAGAATGGTCGAAAATTCCTATAAACACACTCCGCAACCTTGTGGACAGCCTTCCCAGAAGAGTTGAAGCTGTAATAGCTGCAAAAGGTGGACCGACATCATATTGAACCCTGTGGGTTAGGAATGGGATGGCACTTCAATCATATGTGAGTCAAGGCAGGTGGCCAAATACTGCAATATAGTGTAGGTTGTTAGCAACGTTCTCATTTAAAGATAACGGTGATCAGTTAGGCATGATTGTCCAGAAGCAAAACAAATACAATATATTTTTATTACAATGTACCAGTTTTTTTCCAGTGATATTGAAAACATGAAAACTGGTCCATAAAGAGGTCTTATAGGGCTTTAAAGGGCATGTGATTTCGCAATGCATTGTGGGGATGGAAAGTCATTTTTGCTGGAGAAAGTTTTTGTTGACATGGCTGTACTCAACCAGCAGTATTGTGAGAGAGAGCAACAAACTGGATTGTACAAAAGAAAAACAATTAACAAAACAAACTGTTGCGAAGGCGCACCACCTTAAAAAATAAGTACAATTGGCGGAAATGATCCACATGAGCACATCCAATAGACAACATTTTAGCAAGCTGTTGGACGTGTCCTGTATTTTGATCGTCAATGGAGTCAAGTTTTTCTACAGACCAAACATTTCAGAATGTCAAGTGGGTAAATGCTCACGGACAAACCAACTTCGGGTGTGTGCAATACCTCAAAATTTGACATCAGAAAGAGAAGACTGTCTGACAGGTCCTTAAGGCAGTAAGACTTGTCACTGTGTGCTGTCTCCTGGAGAAACATATTTCAAGTCCTAGTTATGTTAATCATGTTGCACGTTCACGCCATGTTTTCAACTTGTTAAAAAAAAAACAAACTTTAGGACAGAGTCTTGGATTCAGCCATGTAAATAAGCTATTTAGACGTTGCGTTTACATGTCACACTTTTGAGCCCTATATTCAAGGTCGTTTAACACTTGGGAAATATAGTAATGATAATAAAAATAGATTTTGTTAAGCTTGTATGAGAGATAAAGGATTTTTAGTGCACGTTTTTTATTTCTTGGTGAATACATATTGATAAAGGACGCAAGTAGTATAAAGGAAGTATAAAGGTGGACTGATTCAATTTAAAATTGTCTGGATTTAAATGCTTTATTTCTAGTTACCTCTCTACTAGAGTAATGTGTGTTTGTGGCGTGTTTCTATGGTCATTTGTTAGCAGTCAGCAGTATTGCACTATATTGGTGACTAAAGGAAGCAGTGTGGCACAGACTATGCAAAAAAACAAAACACAATTGAAGCATTTTTTTGCGCTCTTTAGTGAATAAGGTCTGCTTGAAAATGACATTCTTTTTTTTCTTGACCTGCTGCAACTCCCCTGAAAAGCACCTTATTTAAGGAATAATCCAATACATTTGACAAATGGAGCGTACCGTTTAGTTTCTTAGTTAATAATGGAAGAACTGGAGTTTTTTTTAAGGCACTTCCTGTCCAAATCGTTTTTTTCAATCAACGACTGGAAAGGACTCAACACTTTGTATTTTATGCTTTAGTCAAGGTTCAAGTATGCACAGTAAGTAGTCGTGGGGCCCGGGGCCGCAATGTGCGTTCGAAGTGTCGATGATCAATGTATGGCATCATTGGCACCTCCACAAATACACAAATTGAGCTTAAATTGACACATTTGAACATTTACAGGCAGTTACAAGCAGTTTTGAGCCATGGAATTCCATTGATAGGTTAAACTGTGCTTTATGATCACTAATAAAAACAAAACAATTTCACCCGTGGTCTTTCCTTCCTTTCATGTGAACCATCAAATATTGGCGGATAGGAATGGACCCATCCAGGCGTGCTTTCAGTGCACTCTCAATGCTCATTGATGTGTGTTGTGCTTTGCTGTTGTTAAATCACCGGAGATAGCCAAGACAGTTCCAAGTGTGTGTTGTGCCTCACAGTGTTTCCTGTGTCTTGCTCACACTACGACGTCTGATTTGGGCACCAAGGTGTGCAGTTTGAGTGCTTTCTTGTCAGATTTGGTCAAGGGCAGATCTTCAGATGAAGTGCATAGAAAGGCCACCCGCTAGCGAGAAAGAATGCTAGCTTTTACTACAGTATCCATGACATTAAAAAAAACAAAACAGACTAATCCTTGTTACCTGTCGAAGTGTCCCAGAAGTGGTGCTGAGGTTGTAGATCATCCATAAAGGAACGTTGAGTGTGGAGGACAGAGTAAACCACCAGCCCAAAGCGTAACCCCACCATGGATACACAATGGTGTTGTTGAATTTCAGAGGTTGGTATTTAACCAAGGAAAAGACAAATGTTCCCTGAAAAGCAGCCATGACAAACATTACTTTAGTGCAGAGCTTCTCAAATAGTGCGGTCGGCCCCCCCTGGCGGCACGGTGAGGTGTCCGCGGGGGCCTGAGAGGCAGGGGAATTTCAGTATTGGCACTTCTTTCTATTTTTTATTCCTGAAGGTTACACAAGCCTTCAGCCAGGTGGCAGTACTGCTTACACACAAAATACAGATATTTCTTTACAGTTTTGCAAACATTAGACCAGTACTTATATAGTGGGGCGGGCATGAAAATGTGGCATCAGCCTGCTGACGTCAACCTGAAGAAGACTGGAGGTAATTTCACATTGTTTAGTATGTGTTTTGGTAGCATGTTCATCACGAAGATTTTGAAGGAATGATCAAATATGTCTGCCAGATGCATTGTTGCAGGTTGTAGTAAAACGACGGTGATATGAGGTGTGGTGAATCCAAAATGGCTTGTCGCTTCAAAGTAAAAGCGTGGCTTTGTACGTGTCGACGCTTTCCTGTTTGGCAAGTAAAGCACACAAGAGTTCCTGAATGCAATGGTGTGAAGGGTTTATTCAAAATAGAGTTTACAGTTGTAAACTTCACCAAATTAAGCATCCAATAAAGCAGTCAGTAGCAAGTCATGTCCAAAGCGTTTTCCCAAGCTAAAGTGTCGAATACTAGCGACTAGTAGGATGTGGTAGCGGTCTACAAAAAGTATGGTTCCCAGCTCGACTTTTTCCTCTCACCACACTAAGTGCAGATGTGAACGACCCTTTTATAGTGACCGCCACTAATGTCACGTGACACTCTGTTTTGTGAATACACACCCACAAACACACCACGCGACCCTATATTAGGGTTGTATGGTATACCGGTATTAGTATAGTAACGCGATACTAACAAATCATTTTCGGTACACGTAGCTCACCGGCATCAAAATGTAAAACGCCATTGGTGGATCGACAACTGACATCCACTATCAAGTACAGGCACGTATCTCGTCGATACTTCTATGATTACGTTGATATTTTTTGGCATCACAACATCTTTCGTTTAAAAAAAATGTATATTATGTTTATAAATTCAGGAAATATGTCCCTGAACACATGACGACTTTGAATATGACCAATGTATGATCCTGTAACTACTTGGTATCGGATCGATACCCAAATTTGTGGTATCATCCAAAACTAATGTAAAGTATCAAACAACACCTCGTGTGTGTGTGACAATCATTGGTACTTTAACTTTTTTAACAGAAGAAGTGATTATTACATTTGAACAGAAGTGTAGATAGAACATGTTAAAAGAGAAAGACAGCAGTAAATGAACAAGTAGATTAACAATTAATTTTCTACCACTTGTCCCTCATAATGTTGACAAAATTATAGAATGATAAATGACACAATATGTTACTGCATACGTCAGCAGACTAATTAGGAGCCTTTGTTTGCTTACTTACTACTAAAAGACAAGTTGTCTAGTATGTTAACTATTTTATTTAAGGACTTAACTGCAATAAGAAACATATGGTACCCTAAGATTTTTTGTTAAAATAAAGCCAATAATGCAATTTTTTTGTGGTCCCCTTTATTTAGAAAAGTACCGAAAAGTATCAAAATCATTTTAGTACCGGTACCAAAATATTGGTATCGTTACAACACTACCCTATATACACATTTGTGGCTCCTCCAAGCTCGCTAGCATTAAAAGCATTTGGTCTTAATTCTCACTAAATAAACAGACTTACAAGCACATCCTGCAACATTCATTTCGGTGACGAGAATCCATTTGTTTGATGAGACACCGACTATATTTGTCTACTTTTGTCAAATTAAGGGCACCAAAATGAGAGCAAAGTTAATCTTCCATTGTTTTGAGAGTCAGATATTATATACCCCACAGCTACAGTATGCTTACTCACCATGCAGATGACTGGAGTGACGTATTTCAAGCAGTATTTTATCAGGCCCAAAGGTCTGTAACCGATCATGTCCTGGATGTTGTCGTAAAAGCGATCGGCTCCTGCAGAGAAACTCCGGTGAGGACAACTGAAGGATGCATTTAAAAGTCCCAACTCACTGACCGTACACCCATCCAATACACACAGACTGGAGTAAGGCGAAGAGAAGTAGAGTCATGCCGCTGCAGGCGTAGTAGTCGAACAGCTGGAAGATGTACAGTCCACCCTGTGTGTGCAGGAAGACTTACATTTACAATCGACACTAAATGTCAGCTTTCCAAAAACAGCTATACAAATAAACACATCCAATTTTAATTCCATTTTGGGGGTTCATCAGCCCATTGAAAGACAACATGTTTATTATCACTGCTGTTATTTCATTGAAAAACTAAATACATATATTTTAAGGAGTATTTGTTTAAAGGAGCCATATGTAATAATTTCATGTCAAGTCATCATTAAATGGCCCTGATATGTCAAAAGGCATTAATAACTGTTCTTTTCGAATACTGATAACTGATAAAACTGATAACAGTAGTTCAGCCGGGATATGCTCATTTCAAAATTAGATTTACAGCCCCGAAATCTTGTTATTGTTTTCATTGATGTCCCGCCCGCTACCGTTTGACCAATTAAAGTTCGTGAGTGTGTCTGCCACTGGTAAAGTTACTAAACATGCCAGACCTTAGTAAATCTGAAAGGCGTCATTACGATTCTAAACTTATTCATGACAAAGCCAGAAACAAAACGAAGATTTGTATCGAGGATGCCTCTGAAAGATGGAGACGATTGAAGGCGGAGAAGATTTTTTTCATCTGACGCCAAACTTGCTAATTTCCTCCTTAATAGGTAAGTAAGGCATTTACGTTTTTTTATTACTTGTAATAAATGGAAATGGACATTTTGTATGTAAACTATATTGTCCAATACAGTCTATAACCTTGTCTAACAAAGCTAGTATGTTCGTGCAACGAATGCTTAGTGTGATTAGCTTGCTAGCCCGGTCAATAAAACATCGACATACAGGCTAACGGGGGAAATATATGCCCGTTAGCCTGTATGTCGATGTGTATTTGAACTGACAAGGCAAAATATATTTTCGACAAATAAAACCTAAGTGCATATGGGTTGTCGGTGCCTGTTTGGTTCTCAATATGCTGACACGCTGAGGAAATGGGTTCCAACATTAGCATGGCTGTCATCATGGGAGATTTATCACATGATAAAATAATTCCTCATTCGTGTTTGCATATTGTGGACTACATGTACTAAGTTATATAGGCATAACTTGGTAAAATGTCTCCTCTTTAGTTTTGGGCGTACATTAGGCTGCTAAGCCCAGTATAACCATTGCTAGCGTTGGTTGTAGTTCGTTTTAGTCTTTGTTTTCTGATAGTAGTGACAATAACCATATGATTGCTACTTGTTGTGATATTGTACACAGGCATGACGTACTTCTTCCTGAAAATAGCCTAATTTCTGTGTAAAATGTGTTGGTTAGACATTTGTTATTGACAAAACGCTTGTCTATTCAGCTATTACAGTCCCAGCACCTCAACCCCTAGTAAGAGGCAGTGGAAGTTTGAAGTTCCTTGGAGTAGCCCAGTCCATTGAGCTGGATCCTTTAATTACTTTGGGGTTTTAAGATTGGTAAATTTTTGTCAGCAACTTTGATTGTGATTTTTATTTTGAATTGTGTTTACTTATAAAAAAATCACACTCAAAATTGTTAAGAGCAAAATGTAAACATCCTAAAAAGTGCTGTAAAATATATTATATATGTTCATGTCTTCTTCCACTTTAACTCTGACTTCAAACTTCTTTAAATGTTGAAAATGTGTCATGTAAAACCGGATTTATGATCAATAATGTTCAGCATCCTTTTGTCATTGAGTCATCACGCTATTTTTCATTCGTAAGCACTTCTGGCGCAGGAGGGCAGCAAGCATTGCAATGAAACATGAAACCACATTTCTATTGATGGAAAAAAAGATCGCCATGAATCCAATCAAGGCATGAACAGCCGTTTGGTTGCAGAGGAGGGCAGGGGGGGAGAGGTGCCAACAGTGCCATCAAGTGACTGAATGACATGAAGACGCACATCATGGCTTTAAAAAAACACAAGCCTGACTTCTTCTTGGTGATCAAGAATTATGTAGTCTGCATTCTTGAGGTGGACAAAACTTTTTTTATTTTGGAATGGGACACTAGTAAATAATTAGTAAAAGTATTTGATTTATTTACTAAATGTGTACTAGTTATAAATGATCCATTTTGTAATTGTATTCAGTTATAAGAACGATTAATTACAAATGATAGTTTTTCACACACAAATAAAATACATTTTTTTCCCTATTTCGATATTTTGTATGATTTTAGTCTCAAAGTGTTAATTAATACACTGTCAAAATTAAATGAAAACACGTTAGTGTATAGTCACACAGAGTCAGTTTTGGTTGTAAGTATCATCAAGTCTTGAGATGGTTAAAAATAGGGAGCAACATTGATTTTGATTTGTTGATGGTATTATGTCAGATTGGTGTGATGTGTTGCTGCATGCTTTGAGAAAAAGTAGAACCATCTGGTGGACACATACAAATGAAGAATTGAAGACCGTCATTCCAAATTAAAATCTTAACATAACACAATAGCATATGTTTAAATGGGTACTATTATTCTTTTCTTCCCTGCTGGTACCTGTTTCTGTGTATTTAGGATCCCCATACTGTAAGTCCCAAAATTGTGAAATCAAACCATGGAGACATTGGCGGAGATATTTATAAAACAATCTTGCCTTCTTACAAACTTTCCCCATACGAGCCGTTTGTCCATTTTGCCTTGGTTACGTCAGCGGATATATCCCTACATGGTAGAGGTTTACCCGAAGAGCTATAGTTGTGGTTAATAAGTTATTTCTTTTTCTCTATTGTTATCTCCTGTTATTACTGTACCAAAGCATCGTTCAACCCATCCTTATGTACTGTTCCACATGTTTTTTCACCATGCTTTCTGTAACCAACCGGACCAAACTCACTAGCATTACAAACATAGCAGCTAAAATTATCGGCCTACCCACACCCAACATTTCAGACTTAAACCACAGGTCCATCACTCGACTGGCAAAAACAATAGTCCAGGATATCACTCACCCACTACACCAATACATCATCCCACTACCATCAGGGCGCAGGTATAGAACTATCAAATTCCGGAGGGCCCGCCTCAAGAAAAGCCTTATCCCTGCAGCTATAGCCGCCCTTAACAGCAGGCCCTGCCGACCTGTCTGACAAGCCTATAAATGTGTGTTGGTCATGTAGAATGTCTTTTTGTTATTTTTTGTGATGTGTAATGTCTATAGTTCAAATGTACGGCAGTGACAATGAATTTCCCCAAGGGGACCAATAAATCTAAATCTAAATCTAAATCTAAATCTATTCTCTTGTTGTGGGGCAGACTGGCTCGTACATGCACATGCATCCGCAGCTGTTGTCATTTTCTAATACAAAGTAGCGCGTAGCTCTAATTTATGTCAGTCAGTAAATTCCATATGGAAGCTGTAGAAGAGGGCTTCCGCACGAAAATAAGACCATCCACAAAACGGTGCATTCAGAAAACCGGCTTGACAGATAAGACTGTAAACAAAATCTATTAAAAAAACAACATTACCTGTAATGTAGAGCACAAGGAAGTGTTTAAAATATAGAACATAATGACACTTTTGCGGTAAGGCATATGTATTAGACATTTTCAATGGTTGCATAACAATTGTAAAATAAAAATTATTATCCAACAAGGCCATTATATTTATTCAACACTGGCACAATACGTTTTATGTGTTAAAGTCAAAAGCTTACTTCAGTGACCATGACAAGGCCGACGAGGAAGCAGAAAATGCTGATGATAAGCAGAAGGAGTTTACGCCGATGGCCCACGTGGAAGAAGGAAGGCTTCAGGTCACAAATGGCTGTTGCGAGAGCTTCCAGACCTACAAACTAATGCACAGCAGACAAATGTTTGGGTCATATGTTACATTTCAATCACATTTGTTGACATCTCTTAACACCACAGCACTATCACAATGTTATTTTTAATTAAACAAATTATATTGTTGTTTATTATTGTGCTTGTAGTTTGCAGCCAAGTACATATTGTACTTATTTGCGCATCTAATGCAAGCTACAGTATGCAAAATTATTTGCATATATTTGTTTCAAACCATGTGATGCTGCTAGTAATGCTAACACATATAGCCATCTAGCATCGTCAAGTTATGTTAAGGTTCAAACAGTCCCTCCAGGATTTTGCGGGGGTGTTTTTTGTAATTGTTGCGGCCTAAAATTCCTGATTTTGCGGCAGCTTTTTCAAACAGTTGTAGAAAAAAGTTGTGATGGTTTGAGACTTACATTTTTTCAATAACACTATGAATTTGTTGTCAAATTTTCAAGTGTGCTTTGTAACTCTAAAGGGAAAATGCACTTTTTTTTGGAATTTTGCCTATTGTTCATAATCCTTATGAGAGCCAAGAAGACAAAATTATTATTATTTTTTTGCATTCTAACATGTAAAAATCGGCTCAATTTTGGTGGCTAGCAATGCAGCTAATGGGAGCAATCAATTCTACCTCTAAATCACTTTAAAAAATTCATTAAAAAAACGCCAACAATACTTCATTTGCGTTCTGTAACCTGTATAATAACCAAGCTATAGCAACATTGTTATTGTAAGAGCGAACACTGAGGAACGCATCGGCGTGCTACGGTATTTGCCGTAAAAGCTAACTACGGCAAGAGATAAGCTAGCTTCTACGTGAGCACAAAACGCGTTAAAAGTTTGTAATGCACAACACTGCGATAGGACACCAAACTGTACTGACTGAAAAACGTGTACAATCATACTACAGTTTCTGTAAAGTATTAGCCCACATTTCATGTTTTGTTTGTACACAGCTAGCCAGACAGCATATGCTCTCTGTCATCATACAGAGAGCATATGCTAGTTTGTGTTCTTTTGTGGTTGCTATGCCTAAATATAACTACTGCACAAAGTCCTGGTTCTGCAAATAAACTTACGTTATGTTTAGTCCTAGTAATAAATATTGTGATTGTTGGTCCAATCCACCGTATTTGTGTTGCCGATTTTCATAACAGAAAGTAAAGCAAAGCAAAGTGCTTTATTCGACACGGCTGACCACATTATAGTGTGTTTGGTGTTTATTGTTAGCATCAAGAAGTAGCCTTATTATTATTAATAAACTAGATGAATACATCTCTCGTAGGCTCAAGATTATATACTGAATCTTGATATCACTAGCAAACATTGCTAAACAACAGGGACATCTACAGCTAAATAAAGAGACAAAATATGAACTTCACACCATAAAACAACTGCTGATATAAATGGTACATTATAGACTAATATTTGTAGCAGGAAATCAACTGCAAACAAACTTACCCTTTTTCTCATTAGGGTCACATTCGGATCGGCACGGCGCTCGTTATGTCAATTAAATACGTTAATTAGCGATGCACGAATAAGTCTAACATTGTTTTTCCTGGATTAATGCTTAATTTGTGGACCCCCCAGATGTAAAGACATGATGTTCCTCCAATATTTTTTACTTTAAATCATTGTAAGTGATGAAGTATGTGATATATGGTTTACATTTAAAAAACATTTTTTTCTGAAGAGTGTATAAATCCACTCCATCCCATTTTAAGTATGTTTTAATGATACATTGTTTATTTGCCTCTAATGGGACTCTAGACTTGTAGGTCATGTGATTGCAACCCAGTAATACAAGTGTTTTGCCCTTAAGAGCAATAAGGAGTTGAGCTATTATTACACGCTGCTGTTGTGAAGTGAATTGTGAATTATATTTATATAACGCTTTTTTCTAGTGACTCAAAGCGCTTTTACATAGTGAAACCCAATATCTAAGTTACATTTAAACCAGTGTGGGTGGCACTGGGAACAGGGGGGTAAAGTGTCTTGCCCAAGGACACAACGGCAGTGACTAGGATGGCGGAAGCGGGGATCGAAACTGGAACCCTCAAGTTGCTGGCACGGCCACTCTACCAACCGAGCTATACCGCCCCACTGTTCCTGGTCTGTCTATGCCAGAAACAAACGTAACATTTGGAGTCACATTTCATTGGTTAGACAGTTAAGGTGTGCATTTGAGCACAACTCAAGGACAAATTTGATTGTTGAGCATGTCAATGATTGGTTAACATGTGCTGGGAAGTTGCGGGAAATGGACAAAGTAGCAAGGCCGCACGTAAACACAGGATTGTTTGAATTTGTGTGAATTGGGGCAAAATGGACAAAGTAGCAAGGCCGCACGTAAACACGGGATTGTTTGAATTTCTGTGAATTGTGGCAAAATTCTGGAGGTTCTGGTTCAGGATATGTGACGCAACAAATACGAAAGTTATATACTGTATGTAGTCTACTGTGACAGTTTAGCGTTAGCGGAATGCACAACCTCACTGTCCAATCCCAGCAGGATGATCATGATGAAAAAGAAGATGGCCCAAATCTGAGGAAAGGGCATCATGGCCACCGCTCGAGGGTAGGCGATGAACGCCAGGCCAGGACCTGCAGTCACACAGCAGTGGAACATTTCAGCATGTTGGCAGCACATGAACAAAAGTATTGCTGTGATTAAGGACAACTAAAGCAAGACATCATACCTGATTCAGCTACTTTGGATATGTCTGTGTTTTGTTCGTAAGCCATGAACCCTAGAACCGAAAAGATGGCAAAGCCGGCCACAAAGCTGGTCCCGCTATTCAGAAGGCACAAGTAGACACAGTCCCTAAAAACAACAACAACAACAACAACAAATAGGTATATTGTGCGTACAGTAGTTTCCCACCTATTAAATTTTCCTGAGGGAACTCTCCTGAAGGAATCAAAGTACTATCTACCGGTATCTATCTATCTATTCGCAGTGCAGCCAGCATTCACTCTACTGCCTGTTTAATCTTTGCTTTAAATCCTTTTTTTAATCTTTTGTTAACTTGAATAGAACAATCGATGGCAGTATCTGCAGGGGAAAAAAAATTTTGCAGCTATGAATCTAGCAGCAAGCACTTTCTCTCTAAAAGGTGCTGTTTGCAACTTCCTCACGGTTACATTTTTCAAAGCAAAACATATAAGACACCGGCTAGCTTATGTTACCATTAGTGGTTCAATAGAACACATTTGTTTGACAATTTTCTATATTTTCCACAATTACAAAGATTGATGTCATAAAACAATATTTCAGCTATATGCTGAAACATTTGAACACACAGCATGCAACAATTATAAATGAAAGTTGCGTTTTTAACCACTCCTATTTAATCATAGGAGCAGTAACTCTAGCACGTCGTCTAAATACAACAGGTACTAACTAATACCTCCTATCATGTTAGCACTGTTATTTGTTAAATTGAAATAAATGTCTTCTCATTTAGATGAGCATGACGAGAGACAGATTCTGACTAACTCAGAGGCGGGCAGGCCCAGTTCACGTCTGCCGCTAGACATGTCACCGAGTAGCGACTAAGATTGTGGTTAAAAGTTTGCATTTTCGGTAGGTGAATGTTTAATTGTGATCAGAGAAAAGTTGCATGTTTTCCTGCAACTACATTTTCTCTCAGTCATTATAATATACAGGTAAAACTCGTGAAAATTGAATATGGTGTAAAAGTCCATTCATGTCAGCAATTAACTTCAAATGTGAAACTAATCTGTGATATTAACTCATTACATGCAAAGTGACATTTGTCAAATCTTTATTTGTTTGATTTTGATCATTATGGCTTACAGTTTTAGAAACCTTACATTTTCTGAGATTTTCAATTCAAAGTTTTCATAAAATGCCATAATCATCAAAAATATAACCAATAAAGGCTTGACATATCTCACTTTGCGTGCAATAAGATAATATCACATGTTACTAAATGTTACATTCTTGTGTAATTTGCACATGATTAAATTCTACAGAAGAAGAAGAATTTCTTATATTTATTTACAAAAGTTATTTTTTATTCTGTGCTGTACATATGTGCCTCTTGAGACCTCACTGTAGGCTTTGTAAGGTCAAGTTATCTCTAAACAGAACAAAATTGATGCTAATCCACCCTTTTTTCTCTTTTTTTAAAGAATCGATAAGAGAACCATTAAGGAACCGAATCGTAAGAATCAAAAGTGGAATCGGAACTGGAAAAATCTTATCAAATGCCATCCATAATTGCATGGTATTTTGTTATTAGTGCGCTCATAATGTACAAAGCTGACAACCCCTACCCTGTGTTGCAGCTAGTTTTAATTTCCTGTTCTATGGGTATCATCACACTTTCCCATTTTGCCATCATTCTGTTGTGGAAACACAAACAAACATTTACGTCTTTTAGGCTCACTGAGCTGAAGTCTCGCACAAATAGTTTGAATTCCAAGTTTTGTCTGACTTTTGAGGCATATTCCTCCAGAAAATGTTGTTTGTTCTCCAAATTTGACCACTTTAGTTTGACTTTGGCAACTCCTGTGTGACAATCATTGGTACTTTAATCTTAATCTTAATCCATTGTATTATGCAACTGCCTAATTTGTTTCATCAAAGACAATCATGGGATACATTGTGGTCATTTACAACCAAGTATAGTTGCCCTTCTGAAAGTAGGAGTAAAATTGTTCCTTTTAGACTTGTTTTATGTTCACGTTTTATAAAACTGTCCTGCTAGTTTGGCCCCACCTATTGTATATTAACCAATATAGATTAATATCTGGGTATTTTCAGTTCTAACATATTTTTTGGCGCATTTAAACTCCTCTCATTTTATCCACAGTGCATCTAATGTATGTATTAATTCTGGTAGTGCTTAATGACATCAAAGCAATTGTAGACCAAAACTTTGATGTTTCATTGAGAATAGAGAACATTACTCCCGGCGCTTAAAAATCTGTCAAAATGCTTTATTACGATTTTGGTAAGCTGAGAATCCGCACCGCTTGATGGATTGTCGGAGCATTACGGCTACCGGAGACCGACGTACTGTGCTTTAACAAACGAAACGGGTATTGTTATGGTGTGTGTATAAGTGACCCCAAAATGGCACCTATTAGGAGACATATTATCTGGCGTTTTGTTTCGACCTATTAAGCAAAACCAACTTTTCTTACCTATTGGTACCGGCTGTTGTATATTTTGAATCTGCATAAGTTCCATAGTCGATTTTAGGCTCATTCGTTTTCTTTATCCTCTTGTTGTGGGGCATTCATTCTCTTCTGTTGCCATTTTTAATACAACGTGTATAGTTCGAACTTAATCTGTCAGCAGACTCGCTACGGAAGCGCTAAACACTACAACAAAAATGACGAGGAGAAGACGCTGTCGAAGTGGAGCCATGTAAATAAAACCGCCCACAAAAACGACGCATTCTGAAGAGATGGTCAGAAAGCGGCTAAAAGACGGTCTATAAAACATAATCTATGCAACATTTTGATCAAAAAAACACCTTTACATGCTATGTAGACCACAAGGAACCTTTTTAAATGTAGAAAATATATATATATATGTATTATGACCCCGAATAGACCCATTCATCGACAAAGCTCCTAATAATCCGGTGCAATTTATGGTCCCAAAAATACGGTACTAAAGTATTTTGTCCTCAGATATTTTGTTGTTAAGCGACATGAGTTCGAATAATCCTGCTTGCTTTGTTCTGCTTGGCTGCAACAATAACAAAACCCACCAAAACACAGCTGTTTTAGTTGGACACGACACATAAGTGAGAATAGAATTGGTCTTGTTTGTGTTTTCTGCATGTGGTTTTTGGATGCTTTCCCTTTCTAAAACGGCTTGTCATTTTCCACTGTTTCCTCAGCGGCTTTGTGTTGCTTCTGGAGTCAGTCACCTTTGAAAAATAGGTCACGTTCTGTACACATTGCTCTCACTCTCTTTTTTTCCAAGCATTTTCCTGCTGCTGTGCAATGTTTACTTAAACAGGGTTATGTTTAGAAAAGGTAAAGACAAAACTGAACTATAAGAGTTAAAAGTAAATAGGCAGAATGTGAGATAAAGATTTTAGATTGTACCAATAGGGTGTTTTCATGCCCAACTTACTTGTAGCAGTTATTGTTGTACTTGTTATAACTGCCAAGTGCCGTCAAGCAGCCGATGCAAATAGCGTAGGAATAAAATATTTGCGTGCCAGCGTCCATCCAGACCTGCGAGACAAAAGGAGGACATTGTGAACCATGCAAAAAAAGTGTGAATGTTCAGTGGAAAATTTGACACAGTGTCTTGAGAAAAAAGGCTTCACATTTGCTTGATAATGTTTGACGGACATGCAATCATTAGTGCGAGTCACAACTCAACACCTGTGAAAAGTGGGCCCAAATAAATGATCAATCCGCTAAATAGCCACTCATATATATATATATATATATATATATATATATATATATATATATATATATATATATATGTATGAAATACTTGACTTTCAGTGAATTCTAGCTATATATATATTTTATTTTATTTTTTTATTTTATTATACATATAAATAAAAGACATACTTGAATTTCAATGTTCTGCAGGCTATCCGGTAGGTGGCAGTATTGTCCTGTTTAAGAGTGTCACAACATTGCTGTTTACGGCAGACGAACTGCTTTACAGTAGACTAAACGTGACTGCTGTTGTTGTGTGTTGTTACCGCGCTGGGAGGACGTTAATGAAACTGCCTAACAATAAACCCACATAAGAAACCAAGAACTCTCTCTGCTTATTATGCACTCTACTCTCTAAAAGCCATAGATGTTATGACGTGATTGGGCAGGCAAGCTGCTGGGAAAGCGGACGTGAGAACGGCTGTCCCCACTCAGGTCCGCATTGAGCTGGAGGGGGCGTGGCCTCCAGCTCCGGCTGAATACCGGGAGCTTGTCGGGAGAAGGGAGGTTGTCGGGAGAGGCGCTGAATACCGGGATTCTCCCGCTAAAAACGGGAGGGTTGGCAAGTATGCTCATAGTTGGTTACAAAATAAGTGAAAAATAAATTAAATACTTATATAAATAAAAAAGAACTGGAAGAAAGCAGTGGGGTGAATAGAACTTTAATTTTATACACATAACAAGAAATATATCTTTAGGGGAACTATGATGATTTTAAACTGCAATTAAAACACTTCCTTGTGGTTGAGATAATATGTACTGGAAATGCTTTGTTGTAAATTTTGCTCCAAAATCCAGTTTTACAACCAGTTTTACGAGTTTGCTTGCAAAATGTTTTTATAGGAAGCGTTGCCAGATTGCAAATTAAACCACACCTTACCCTGTCCCAAAGTATTATAATGTATCTTTTTAAAATGTATTATGCACTGTTCAAATATATATCTTGTAGGTGTTACCACAGACACCGTCCAAAATAAACTTCATTAACATGAAATAATTTAACCCAGTCACGACATCAAGTACACCTGCACACTCTGATAGATTCAGACTTTGCATTAAAAAAAGCTGCTTTTAGCAGCATTTGTTACTGCATTAATGTTACTGCATAAAATAATTATGGAATCACTCAATTCTCAGGAAACAATTGTGGAATCATGAAAAACAAACAAACAAACACTACAACACACTAGTAGTATTGTGTTGCACCACCTCTGACTTTTATAACAGCACGCAGTCTCTGAGGCAAGGACTTAACGAGTGACAAACATTACTCTTCATCGATCTTGCTCCAACTTTCTCTGATGCTGTTGTCAGGTCAGCTTTGCAGGTTGGAGACTTGTCATGGTCCATTTTCTTCAATTTTCACCACACATTTTCCATTGGATTGAGATCCGGACTATTTGCAGGTCATGATATTGACCTTATGTATCTTTCTTTAAGGAACATTTTCACAGTTTTAGCTTTATGGCAAGATGCATTATCATCTTCATTCACTAACCATGGTATAAAAAATATCAGTTAGAATAATACATAATGTAGGTTATTGAGCACATACAAACCCTTTATTTATTGACTCCAAAATACTGAAACTCAATGATTTGGTGCATTTGCAAACAGCTAAACATATGCACAGGACAAACTAAGACCTGCTATCCAAGGATGTACAAAAATTATTTTCAAAATAAGTGGAAATATATAACCATAGAAAAATCTAATCTAAAACATTTGTATGCACATACAACACTTAAAACATTTAGCATATTAATATGTGGAATTAAATAATTGAACGGATTATGCAACAATGTCAAACGATGTACTAATATGATCCAGTTTAAGAGGCTCTTCAAACTACGAGTGTTTACAAAGTACAATGAAGGTGAATCTTGATAAGTGTTGAACTTTGTTGAAAATGAGATATTATTTATCTTATATGTGAATCATGACAGGGTTAACTATTAAGAGGACTGTTGTATTCATTGGTGTAAATTGTGTAACAATTACAAGATATGAACAGGAAGAGAACAAATAAGTTAGTAATTGCTATGAACTGGAAAAGGGGTAGGATTAAATAAGCTTTGATTCTTCCTACTCATTTTCAAACATGTAAAGAGAAAAGAACACATGTAATTATTATATGATGTATCACATTGAATCTGTTTACATGTTCGAAATAAATTAAACCATAACCATAACCACCATGTGCATGGTTTATTCAGGCAGCTGTCCTCATCATCACCTTGCCCAATGCAGATTCACGATTCATCAGTGAATATGACTTTCATCCAGTCATCCATAGTCCAAAATTGCTTTTCTTAGCCCATCGGAAACTTGTTTTTTAAGTGTTAATAATGATGGCTTTTGTTTAATAAAAATAAACGCGATGCAGAGTGAGACCTCGATCTCCTTGTTTAAAGCAAGAGACGAACAAACGTGAGGCTCAACAATTCTGATTGGCAAACATGTCTGTCACTCAAATGCCGGTGACAGTGTAGAAAAAAAGAAAAACTCAGCCTCTTGCGGTTATTTATCCCACTAATCAAAACCTCGATGTCGACTCGAAGTCCATTAATCGTGTAGCCCTAGGCCACACAGTCCTCCAAACAAAGTGAGCTTGGACAACTCCATAGATATCGAGTTTAAAGGCCTACTGAAAGCCACTACTACCGACCATGCAGTCTGATAGTTTATATATCAATGATGAAATCTTAACATTGCAACACATGCCAATACGGCCGGGTTAACTTATAAAGTGCAATTTTAAATTTCCCGCTAAACTTCCGGTTCGAAACGCCTCTGAGGGTTGACGTATGCGCGTGACGTCAATCATTGAAACGGAAGTATTCGGACACCATTGAAGTCAATACGAAATAGCTCTTGTTTTCATCTCATTATTCCACAGTATTCTGGACATCTGTGTTGGTTAATCTGTTGCAATTTGTTCATTGCATTATGGAGAAAGAAGCTGAGCAAGCAAAGAAGAAAGTTGTCGGTGCGAAGTGTCTATTTTGCGAGGGAAGTCAGCAACAACACATACACAGCCGGCGCTTCTTTGTTTACATTCCCGAAAGATGCAGTCAAGATGGAAGAACTCGGACAACAGAGACTCTTACCAGGAGGACTTTGATTTGGATACACAGTTGCGATAACGTGAGTACACAGCTGCGCTTCCAAACATTTGATCGCTTGCTATAACTAGCTCGAGCTAGTAGCTAGGAGCTAGGAGCTAGCATTAGGATTAATTTGTGGCATATTAAATATAAGCCTGGTTGTGTTGTGGCTAATAGAGTATATATATGTCTTGTGTTTATTTATTGTTGTAGTCATTCCCAGCTGAATATCAGGTCTCACCCGCGCGCTTCCAAACATTTGATTGCTTGCCCGTACGTGCGTGTCATGTACGTAACTTTGATTAAATATATAAGCTTTATGAACCTTGGGTTAGGTGAACGGTTGTTTGGGCTGAGTGAGTGTGTGTGTTATGCAGGTGTTTGAATTGTATTGGCGGGTTATATATACGGGATCCCGTCCATATTACCCGCTCGAGCTATAACTAGCTCGAGCTAGTAGCTAGTAGCTAGGATCTAGGAGCTAGCATAACAAACACCTAGGTGTTTTTATGCGGGATTAATTTGTGGCATATTAAATATAAGCCTGGTTGTGTTGTGGCTAATAGAGTATATATATGTCTTGTGTTTATTTACTGTTGTAGTCATTCCCAGCTGAATATCAGGTCCCACCCGCGCGCTTCCAAACATTTGATTGCTTGCCAGTACGTGCGTGTCATGTACGTAACTTTGATTAAATATATAAGCTTTATGAACCTTGGGTTAGGTCAGGGGTCGGCAACCCGCGGCTCCGGAGCCGCATGCGGCTCCTTGACCACTCTGATGCGGCTCAGCTACATACATGCCGACACCCCCAATTTTCCCAGGAGATTTATGGATCTCAGTGTCCCTTATAGATTACTCCCAGGGAAAGAATAATACTTTTTACACTCTAATTATTAAATTAAGGGCGTGCCCTAATTGCACTGCAGTAATTGTCCTCTATAGTAGTGATGGGTCCGGCAACACCGATGCATCGGCGCATGCGTCGAGCTCATAGAGCGATACCCTGTGTCGGTGCGCGTATCGCTTTTAGAAAGTCACGTGACCGAACACGAGCTGTTTTGGTCACGTGACCGCTCATGAGCTGTTCTGGTCACGTGACCGCTCATGAACTGTATCGCACTGACGCCTGCGCGCCAAACTGTGTTTATTAGGAAGCGGCGCAATGCGTGTTGTTGACGAACACCATTAGGGCCGCTTGTTGTCACTGTCACTCAAAGTTGCATTTCAAAATTACACAGAATAAATGTGTTTATTTTGTTTAGAATTCAGATGGGTTTGATTTGGTGCGCGGCATATATTGGCTGTGCGGCGCACGGTGTGCGCGGAGGACACTTGAGCACTGCGCGATTGCGCAGGCGCGCACCTTAGAGGGAGCGTTGCTCACAGGGCACAGAGGAGGCGTCAGTGCGATACAGTTCGCGTATCGGTCACGTGACCAAAGCAGCTCATGATCGGTCACGTGACTTTCTAAAAGCGGTACGCGCACCGACACAGGGTTTCGCTCTATGAGCTCGACGCATGCGCCGATGCATCTGTGAGGACCCATCACTACTGTTACTAGAGAAGGTACAGGAATGACGGCGTGGCGAAGTTGGTAGCGTGGCTGTGCCAGCAATTGGTTACTGGGGTTCAATCCCCACCTTCTACCATCCTAGTCATGATACATGTTCACATTATTTGACTGTATCTAAAAAATATATTTTTATTTAAATGAAGATATGAAATAATCCTAAATGAAATACAATGACTTGGTTTATATTATTGTATATACTAGGTCATAATATCAGTGTCAGTTGAGTCGGTCCATAGGTTGCCTGTAGGGATTTTTAATGTCCAGCAGATGGCAGTATTTAGTGACACAGTATCGACACAGTATCAATACAGTTTTGCAATGTGTCGAAACGCTTCATGAGGCCTCATCAACCCATCACTACTCTATAGCATTTACATACAGCGTGCCAGTTCAGCCACATGTCGCATGTTGTTATTACTTGCGCACACAGGAGACAGCAAAGCATACTTAGTCATCAGCCACACAGCTTACACTGACGGTAGCCGTATCAAACAACTTTAACATTGTTACGTTACAAATATGCGCCACACTGTGAACCTACACCAAAAAAGAATGAAAAACACATTTCTGGAGAACATCCCACCGTAACACAACATAAACACAACACAACCATTACCCAGAATCCCATGCAACCCTAACTCTTCCGGTCTACATTATACACCCCCGCTACCACCAAATCCCCCCCACACATCAACCCCCCCCCCCCCCCCCCCCCCTCTCCATGCGTTGGTTGAGCGGAAGAGTTAGGGCTGCATGGGATTCTGGGTATTGGTACCGTCAGTGTAAGATGTGTGCCTGCTGAGTTAGTACCCTTGCTGTCACTTACGTGATTAAGCTGAAATTGCTTTCTACGTGTGGTCGAGCAGGTACACTGTTAGGGCAGACTGTAGAGGGCGCCAAATGCAGTGTCCTCACGCTCTGATATTCGGGAGTCTCCCGGGAAAAATGAGAGGGTTGGCAAGTATGACGCTATCAAGCGCCATTCATTCAAAACTCGCGGGCTGCACTAACATATAATTTCCACATTAAAGTGCGTGCCGGTGCCGGTAACATAGCACAAAGCGTTTAAGTTTAAGCTTTGTATGCGGTGTTTTTCATTTAAAAAAAATTTTTGTGGCTCCCATTACTTTCTTTAATTTGTGAAACTTGCCAAAATGGCTCTTTGAGTGGTAAAGGTTGCCGACCCCTGGGTTAGGTGAACGGTTGTTTGGGCTGAGTGAGTGTGTGTGTTGTGCAGGTGTTTGAATTGTATTGGCGGGTTATATATACAGGATCCCGTCCATATTACCCGCTCGAGCTATAACTAGCTCGAGCTAGTAGCTAGGAGCTAGCATAACAAACACCTAGGTGTTTTTATGCGGGATTAATTTGTGGCATATTAAATATAAGCCTGGTTGTGTTGTGGCTAATAGAGTATATATATGTCTTGTGTTTATTTACTGTTGTAGTCATTTCCAGCTGAATATCAGGTCACCCCCGGCTCTCACAGCATCTTCCACTCCCCACTAGTCCTTCACTTGCACTTTCCTCATTTAAAAATATTTCATCCTCGCTCAAATTAATGGGGAAATCGTCGCTTTCTCGGTCCAAACAATAGGGAACTTTGCGTATATGTTCAATTGACTACGTCACGCTACTTCCAGTAGGGGCAAGCCTTTTTTTATCAGATACCAAAAGTTGCGATCTTTATCGTCGTTGTTCTATACTAAATCCTTTCAGCAAAAATATGGCAATATCGCGAAATGATCAAGTATGACACATAGAATAGATCTGCTATCCCCGTTTAAATAAAAAAAAATCATTTCAGTAGGCCTTTAATGCAGCTAACAAATCACAAAAGTGTGAGTTAAAAATGGATGAAATAATAAGTTGAATAGTGGATTTCATAAAACATAGCCAGAACTTACGTACAAACACTTCCCTCAATGAAACACATTTTACATACCGTGAGCTGAAACGCCAGCACTTGCTTATTTTGCAGAAAACGTTGTCTTCTCAACTGTTTTCTTCTTGATGTAGGCAGGAGCAAGAAAATACAAAAGAACCCAAGCAAAGCCAAGCATCTTAGAATCAATCAAACATTTGTCGCATCTGCGTTACATCACTGGCGGCAAACGGCGAGGGTTGATGACGTAGTGAGACTCAAGCGACGTCTGAATTTCTAGGGACGTATTTTCAACATTTCGCCATGGCATTAGATTCTAACGGCCAAAGGGCGAGGGTTAATGCGAAGTGGGAAGGGATAAGAGAGAGTATTCAGATTGAGCCTTAATCTGATGCAGGTGTTTGCATTGGACATTCAAATTTACAGGGTGATTCCATATGTACTTCCTTAGAATTGAGTGATTCCATAATTTTTTCACTCTGTTTGATTTAAAAATTAAGCTGTTACTGACGACCACAATTTATATTCTTGAATTATTTCAGTGTTTCTCAAAACCAGAAAGTTGTCATTTGAAATGACTATAGTTTTGTGTTATGTCTGTTATCTGCTTTGTCTACAAAATTAAACAAATGAATGAACATCCTCCAAGTTTGGTGATTCTATCATTTTTCTCTGGGGTTGTATAAACATATAATATGTCACCGCTGCCCCAAATTAAAAGTCTGATTTGTCATTATGGGTTACTGAGTCTTAAGTTAAAGTGAATGGTTCAGAGGAAGGCTCATACCTGGGGATCACTCAGGCGGGATGGATCTGGGTAGAGGTAAAACTTGATGCCGTCTAAGGCCCCTGGCAGAGTGAGTCCACGGACGAGCAGCACGGCAAGCATCAGGTATGGAAACGTGGCGGTGAAGTACACAACCTGTGAAAAGGCGAGGATCACTTATTAGATTACATTTAGTTACACAGTCCATTGTATGGATAGACACAGAAATTGATGATTTACCTTTCCAGTGGACTTGACTCCTTTCCACACACAGAAGTAACAGATGATCCAGGACAGGAGAAGACAAAGAGCCAGCTCCCATCGAATACCACCCAACTCATGGATACTTCCTGTCAAGTTCAGTACTCTCCTCCTGTGGATCACATGTCCAATGATATCTGACACACTAAAACATGTTTTGTAAGGAGCTATTTGAACATTTTGACTTACTCCCAAAACTCTTTCACAGGTGATGTCGCGTTTTCTGCCATTGTCCAGTTGAGAACACGCCTATGACTGAACTCCACACATGTTTCTACAGCAAAGACAGCCAGCAAAGACACTCAATCCACTCCCACAGCTGAGGGACATTATTCAGTTCAGATTGCCGACACGGCTGACCTGGCTCAGTACAGCAGGTACCACCGTAATTTTGCCACAATCCTGTGAGAATTTTGCGTGTGACTGAAGCATTAAATAGTGGGACTATCCAGGACTATCTGTAGTATGCTCAAACAACCACAAGGTACCATCTGTGTGTAGATAACACTGTATAATCTCTTTCTCTTTCAGACTTATTACATCTTATCAAGTCGGTGGTGCATACTTCACTTATTCTTCACTCAAGCTTAAAGTGAAAATTTAGGCAAAATTAAACTGGTAACATCTGGTAGTTGCATCTGTTTTAGCTGCAAACATGATTCTTACTGGGCTGAGCAGTTAGTTGAGTGAGAACGACGACGTTAATGAACTGAGGTGAAACCGTTTTTACATGTACGAGTCCCGTTCCTGCGACTGCGATGGTTGTCAGGTTTTAGATTAAGTAGCAACTTATACCTCAAGGATAGCTAAATGATGACAACTTTGATCCCTGTGGTTGTCTGGCAGAGTGAAATTGGCATTGCTAGAGAAGGAAAGACAAGAAATTTCAATTATGAGACAACTATGCCGCTTAGTTATTGCTGTCCGTTTGATCCTTTCATATCTTCGAAGATATCATATTGATCTTTCATGACAGTCGCGGCATTTAAGCGGCTTGGAAGGAGAATTCAACGTATGTTGATTTCTACACTTTCTAAACATTTTCCCATGTCTAATTTTGTTTCACTTTTCTTTTTCTTTGACACACTGCCATTAGAAAAGTCTGCCTCAGGCTGCGGAGACATAATGAAGGGAAACAATTGAACTAAAAAGACAGAAAAATAATGTTGTATTTTTCTTTATGACACGCATGTAACCGGTTCTCTTTTTCTTTGTGCAAAGCAGGAGAGGGTCTTCAATGTTTTCCAGGCCAAGGACCCCCAAACGGATGAAGAGATTGAGCAGGGACCCCCTACTTATATATCTCGTACAAAATTGTGTTTTGAATTCAAATGGCCTTAAAGGTAGCTTATTATTGTGCTATAATAAAGTAATCAAATGCTACAATATAGCGCCGCTTATAGCTAGCTTGCAACTAGCGCTATAATCGCCAGTTGGGGCTACTAATCGGTAGGTGGCAACAAGAGCACTAATCGATAGCTATCTTGAATGCCAACATGAATATGATAAAATATTTACCAGTATCTATTCATGTTTTTATTTCAAATCTGCAAGGTCAACTGAGTAGAGTGGCCAATGCACTGTAATTTGTAAACTACACTACAGCATGTTGGATCTATGTTAATGTGTATTTAGCCATTTAAATTGCTGAGGTATTATATAATAATATATTAAAAAGTATTGTCAACTGTCAAATGTCCCCTTGCAGTACCTCTGTGGACACCTTAGGAGTCTAACCCCCCATGTTGAAGTGGGTAACCATTAAACTGTATTTATTAATTTTTTTGCTTACCAGAGTTCCAACTATTTCTGCAGCTTGCCCATGGAAGCTCAGAGCTGAAGGAGGAGAAGAGGTACACGAAGGCCCATGCCAATATGATGATGTAATAGATGCTGGAGTATAACACTACCACCTGACTTCCATAACCCATTCCTAAAAGAGGAAAATAAAGACAAAACATGTTTGAAGCTCAAGATCAGAAACATCATACCATTTGCTAAACAATGTATTGTCATGAAAAAAATAATCCACACACATGGCTGACATATTGCCACATAGTTGAACTCCTAAAAGAAATAATTGGTATGGAACCAAAAGTTTAGCAGGCAATGTTCCAGATGTTATTGCCGTGCAATATCTGAAGCGCAAGTGTGACATTGCTCCACTTCACTTTGAGATTCACCCACTGACTTACCAAAAAATGTGGTGGCAATTCAAAATAATAAAATAATAAAAGACAGTCGATCATTTGCAATTTACAAACATATTTCAATCACAAGTAGAGATGGGATTTACGGCTCTTTGAATGGAGCCAGATCTTGAGGAGTCGTTCAAAAAATTGGCTCGTTGTTATTGTTCTTTTTATTTAAGTTTTTTTGTTCTTTTTTTAATTCAAGGAAACAATCACTGGTAGCAGTTATAAGACAAGATGTGTATCAGAATAATTACATTGTTACACCACTATTGGGGCGGCGTGGCGACGTTGGTAGAGTGGCCGTGCCAGCAATCGGAGGGTTGCTGGTTACTGGGGTTCAATTCCCACCTTCTACCATCCTAGTCATGTCTGTTGTGTCCTTGGGCAAGACACTTCACCCTTGCTCCTGATGGCTGCTGGTTAGCGCCTTGCATGGCAGCTCCCTCCATCAGTGTGTGAATGTGTGTGTGAATGGGTGAATGTGGAAATACTGTCAAAGCGCTTTGAGTACCTTGAAGGTAGAAAAGCGCTATACAAGTATAACCCATTTATCATTTATTACTCTATTGGTGGGAATGATTCAGAAATATTGACTATAACTTTATTTTTGTTGTGTATTCACTATACACATTCAATAAAGTAGTGCCATATCCTTGTTCTTTAACAGTGACGTCACTATGTTGATTCCCTTATCCCTTACCTAAAAAAATGTTGTAGCACAATAGCATTATAATATAGAAACTACCACAAATAAGATTCAAATGTAAACAAAAGGAATAAATAAAACTAGAATAAAAATGGCAGACACTGCAACTACATAAAAAACAGCCTTCATACAAACGGCTCCTCTGTGCGAATCTAATCTCATCGTTCACTTTAAGACAGCAGTTCAAAATACCTGATTCGTTCGCGAATGTCACATCTCCAATGACAAGGTGGTCTATTCATTCCGTATCCCAGCGATGTCATCAACTTGGCTTTGCCATAGAACTTATCAAGCATCAACTAGAATTTGCAGCGGATTGCTGAGAAATAACCTTTCCCTGAGCCATTTTCAAAGAAAGGTGCTAACATCACAGCATATTGTGGCAAATCCCATGTATTATGCAAACTTGTTTTGGACCTTTCTGACCGTGTTAATCCAAACAAAGCACAATTATCTTTGGAAAATGCAATATTTGGATCCGATTAGAATGTGCAGGTGTACCTAATATTGTGGCAGGTGGATGGACATTTACCTCCAAAGAGGGGACAAATTTTCTTCCAGCAGGTGATGGAGCCCTGTTTGGTGTATTGGCCCAGAGACGTCTCCAGCAGGAACAAAGGGATGCCGCAGGTGAAGAGGAAGAGTACATAAGGGATAAAGAACACACCTGGAACAAAATAAATGTTGTATAAAATAAAAACAAACATTAGATTAATTAAAAATACTACATATTTTTGGTTTCTTTAAGAATAAATGATAACAATTATTATTATTGTATAGATTCATTATTTAATGATTATGTAATTAAAATAATAATAATGATATAAAAAAATCATATGAATTAGGGATGGGTGATATTGCCTAAAATCTATATTGCACTCTCCTGCGATAACGATATAGATCAAGATATTTTATTTGGTATGTAAATGCTAATAGAACCATTTCAAAAGGTTAAAAATGCTGATAACGGTACTTAACATTTTGAAAATCACTGAATTATTAAATAATAATAAATAATCAAACATATACACAGGATAGTGGTGTAAAAACATTTGTTTTTCCAAAGATTTCAACTATTTCCAAAATGCGTCTGCTCGACTTCTGACAAGGACAAGAACGTTTGATCATGTTACGCTTATACTGGCTTCCTGTGCACTTAGGATGTGATTTTAAAATTGTATTACTCTACGTAAAATATACTAAACGGTGTTGCTCCATCCCATCTTCCTGATTGTATTGTACAATATTATTAGTGATTCCCAGAGCAATATAAATAAACTTTGATTGACTGAGATAGGCTCCAGCACCCCCCGTGACCCCAAAAGGGACAAGCGGTAGGAAATGGATGGATGGAAGAATGATTGATTGCCTTAGTGTCTAAATTATTACAATTCACTCTGATTTAAATCCTTTGGTTTTTGACTCTAAAGCCCTCCAGTGTCCAGGGACTTATTTCTTTAGTTTATAAACAATAACAAAAATGACAAAAAAGGATTTTATGACTGTAAAAAATATTGATCTAATCACTGTAGTACTTGGAATTGTTACTGTCGATATTTGTATCGATCCGAGGACTTGTCTGTTTACTTTCAGGAGGTCTCGCTTAGCATGATTTATTGTATCCTTCGACAGTGTGTAGTGTGGCATGTTTAGCTATTTCTCATCCTCCAGTGATAATGATACTTATTTGCCGCCATAGAGAAGAGGATTGCTGACTTGGAGGCCGCTTTGCACTGTGGATAGACGTTAGCTAGCAAGGACAATACAGTGCGTTAAGGATGCTGTCGTTCTCTTGCCGTCAAATTTGCGGGACACGGCTAGAATGTGTCAGCCATCAACATGCATTATCACGATATGAAAGCTCTATCGTCTGCCAATATTATATAATTTACACTGTGCAACTTTTCATATGAATTAATTATTTAAAACATTCTTATATTTTTTTGGGGGGGTTGGAGGGTTCTGATGATCTTGTTGTTTCTTTAACTCACCGCCTCCATTTTTGTAGCACAGGTAAGGAAATCTCCACACGTTTCCAAGTCCAATGATTTGTCCCGCAACTGCCAAGAGGAACTCGATTTTGCTGGACCACTGTCCTCTGGCCAACAGCAATGGTCCGGACGCGGCTGTGCCTTTGCGTGACTTGAACTTGACCTCTGGGTCAAAAGGCTTATCCATTGCACTGGAACAACACGTCCAAGGGTTAGGATTTAGCAGCTCAGCATTAAAGGACTGGCAGTACACACAATACACAAATACACACAGTACCCAAGTACTAGGACAGTGAGTTGGTATGAGTTTGCCTTTATACACCACCAGCTGGGGCACTAAGCCTGATTTGCCATTTTATTAGCTCCACAAAATGGCACTAGCTACATCTGAAGTATCCTTAGTGGTCAGCATCTAGCAGCATTTATGTAGCTCTGCATGCACTTTAAAATGCTGGTTGACACTGCTCAGCTGTTTGTGTGAAAGTAATGTGTGTCACACTTTCTGTTTATAATCTCATCATCGCTATTAATGCTGAGTTGTGTAATATTTACTGTCTGGCCGGAAATAAGGTTAGCACTTAATTCAACTAAGCACAGACTGTAGGCAAAAGTATTCTATTGGATAGTAATTTGTATTATTTTGGCATAAGGATGTAACAAAATAAAAATTTTATATCACATTATTGTGACCAAAATGATCATGGTTATCGTTATTATCACAGCGTATTACATTGTAGAATGTGCTCAAAATACTTATACACGCACAGTGAAATATTTTAACGAAGTTAAAAAAAACAAAAAAGATCAAATAAAAAGACACACATTATACAGGGTTTCCCTTAGAATGCCAAGATAACTGTTTAGGTGAAGGCGTGGTTAGGGGGCGTGGTCACCATGACATGATCACATAATTTGCTATGATGCTGTGATTTTCTTTAAAAACGCTCCAAAAATGTTCACATACATTTCAAAACCAATCTGTTATTATTAATCAGTATTAACATATATCTTTTTTTGTTTTCCCATATTTTCAATTGTTGCTGCTTATTATTGTACAATGTATTTTGTTGAGAATTTTTCAAGTGTCTAGAGACTTTGAATTCCTTTTTTTTTTTTTTTTAATTAAAAATGACTAGCAACAAATCTAGCATCTTTTTCTGGTGTTATTATATAATGCACTCGTGTTTAGAGACTCTACTTCTGTCCCTTAATGAAAAGCGAGCTGGAGTGAGTATGACATCACACTTGATTGGCGCTCCTGCTCCAATTGGATTTTTTCTCCTAAATAGCCGCCACTGTCTTCTTAATATATGCACATTTAATACGGTAACGACTTGCGGGTGATAATGTTTTATGTTTGTGTGGTTTTAATTTGATCAAACACACTGTCTGTGCCTAAAAGTGGATTGACAGAAAATGAGGAAGTGTTGTGTGTCCCGGGAAGCACGGAGATGAAAGTGTTCGCACGGGAGGTAAAACCTGTTGGAATAGGGCCAGTTGTTATCACACGATTAGCAATAAAAATTAAAAATAGTGTCGGACCTTGTATGACTTAGGTTACAATACATTATATTGCTTTAATTTGTTTTCATGTAATAAAACCAACCTTTTTTTTAAGGCGTGGCAGCCATTAATTTACTGTGGCTGTGCGCGACATTCAGTTACCTTAAGGGGAAACCATGCTGTGTTAGCAGAAGAAAATATGAATAATGTTCTACATTTTTAAGAGCCATACAATTTTTATTTGAGTGGTTAAATATGGGTGTCTTCTTCCAGTCCCTTCTCTAAGTTTGGATAGTTGTATGCATTTCTTAATAGAGAAAGACATTCATGTGTCTTGTATTTATGTTAGCATTTAAGCTAGCTAGCAGCCATTAGTGTGCTAGCTTGCTTATCAAGTAAATATTCGTATTACCTGTCAGTGAGTTTATGGAAGAGCTGTTATCAGTTGGTTTTACGATCATTTTGATTTAAAGCCACACTTAAAAACATTTCAGTTTTGGTTGATTTTGGCAGCACCAGTGGACCACAGCGTTAGTGTTTTGCCAGAAGAAGACCACATTTCCCATCAGGACTAGCGCAATATTAACACAAATATTACATCTCTAATGGCTATGCTGATGTTAAATAGCAGACATTATCAAAAAATTATCTTGGATTGCGCTATAAACATGACGCTACTACCAAGAATGTATCGGGGCGGATGCAGGTCCAAATCAAAGAAAGACTGGCGGGAGGTTATTTAATGCTACCATGCACATTTCCGATAGCTAACATTAGCATTATCATTTTGAGTTCAGCATTGAAAGTCACTTACTAGTTTAGCAGGAACAGAGCCAAGGCAGCGTTGGTCTGAAGTCCCTTGTCTTTGAGCTAATGCCAGCAAGTGAAAGCCGGGGCAATGTTGATCCTGGCTGTCCTTTTTTCGGGTAAGCTGTTTTTCTTTTTTTGTCTCCTCAGACAAAACTTTTCGTTTCTTTGGTTGTTTTGGAGCTACTGTCATGAGAGCAGCAATTGGACGTAGGCGTTCTTCTTTTTCTTTTAGTTTTCTGGTGGCAAGCAGGCGTTCGGATTGTCTTCCGTCTTTTTAACGAAAGGGGAAAGGGGGAGTGACATATGCCTTAAAGCAAGTCAGCACATTTGTAGTTTTTTGTGTGGCAGGGGTTCCTGCCACCCTACTCAAAGTCACTAAGTGCCAGTAAAAGAGATACAGACCCCCTCAGGCCATGACCAAGGTGTCATTCAACTAGTTGTAAGTTGATTTATCGTCCCAAAAGTTATGAAAAATGTTATGAAAATTGAAAAGTTACTTGGTCATGCTTTAAATGGCAACCGGTTTATCGAGAGTTTACCGTTAATATTGTTTATCATTACATCCCTCTTATCTATTCATCTGTTTCAGAAGGGACAAATTATTGTCACACATGAGAAAAGTATGAGAAACTGTTGAAGCAGGTTGCTGAAACTACTAAAGCTGAAGCAGGATTTGTCCAAAGCATTATTAAAAAGTAGAAGGAAACTTTGCACAGTTGTCGCCGCAGGCGAGGTGCACGACCCGGGAAGGGCCACACTCGTTGCCGACGAGAAGGTGGGCGCACCCGGCGTGGCGGACGACCAAGCAGCGGCCACATCCGTGGCAGACGAGAAGGCAGGCGCTTCGTCGATGTGGCAGTAGCAGATGACGAAGCGTGGCGTGGTGCGTCGGGCGGAAAAGCCTGGCGTGGCGTGACCTGGCAGCGTGGGTCTTGGTCTTGGCAGCGTGGGTCTTGGTGTTGGTCTTGGCAGTCTTGGTCTTGGCGGCGTGGGTCTTGGTCTTGGAGGCGTGGGTCTTGGTCTTGGCGGCGTGGGTCTTGGTCTTGGCGGCGTGGGTCTTGGTCTTGGCGGCGTGGGTCTTGGTCTTGGCGGCGTGGGTCTTGGTCTTGGTCGTCTTGGTCTTGGCAGTCTTGATCTTAGTCTTGGCAGTCTTGGTCTTGGCAGTCTTGGTCTTGGCAGTCTTGGCGTGGGTCTTGGTCTTGGCGTGGGTCTTGGTCTTGGCGTGGGTCTTGGTCTTGGCGTGGGTCTAGTACCGGAGCTTGGCAGCGTGGAGCTTGAACCAGAGTTTGGCAGCGTGGAGCTGGAACCGGAGCTTGGCAGCGTGGAGCTGGAACCGGAACTTGGCAGCGTGGAGCCGGAACCGGAGCTTGGCAGCGTGGAGCCGGAACCGGAGCTTGGCAGCTTGGAGCCGGAGCTTGGCAGCTTGGAGCCGGAGCCGGAGCTTGGCAGCCTGGAACCGGTACCGGAGCTTGGCAGCGTGGAGCCGGTACCAGAGCTTGGCCGCGTGGAACTGGTACCGGAGCTTGGCCGCGTGGAACTTGACGTGGTGCAGGTGGCCTAGCTGGGGGCTGTGGCTTGGCATGGTGACGGACTGGTGGTGGCGGCCGGGATGGAGGTTGCTGCCTGGTTGGGTGCAGCTGAGCCACCCCACGAACACAGCTCTCGGTCCCTGCCCCCCCCTCAAGGAGCGGATACCAGACGCGCTCCCTGCGGTCTGGCATCTTCTTTAGGGGTGGGTGGAGGGTGGTCAGGAGGGGGGCAGAATCCTCCCCATTAAATTGTCCAAAATGTCTATTTACCACCCCCACTGAACAAATCTAAATTTTGAAAAAAAAATTCTCAAAAGGATTACTTTTTGAAACAAAGTCCTTAGTGGGCGGCTGACAGAGGGCATAAATGGAATCTAAAAAAAAGTCTTGGTCTCTGACGTCATCACCAGTGGGCGGGATGACGTCATCAGCACGGGTCTCCTGCGGCGGCGAGGAAGACAGGGCTGGTTGGGGAATCTTGTTGTCCGGAGGAGGATCCTGGGGGAACAACGCGCCATGCTGGCGAAAAGAAGCCTTTCTGGCTGGCCTCCATCTTCGCCAGCGCGTCTCCATCACCTCGTCATGGCGCGTCTGCGGAAGAACGTCTGCTGCCTGCATAATGTCACGTGGGGGGGTCGCAGCTGGCTGCGGGGTTGTTCTTCCCATGCAAAAAACGGCTCCGGACGACAGCGTGAAGGTGAGCTTGGATTTATTCAACATAAATCACTAAAACTATCACACACGCAAACAATAAAGCAAAAAGGCAAGCGGGCCTAAAACACATGAAGCTTAATTACTTGGCACGGATGACATGGCATAATCAAACACTTACTTGACATAAACGCGTGACAAACACAATGCAGGCATAACGAGTGATGAACAAAGGTAGACTTAAAAAACAGTGACATGATTGGAACAAACAGGTGCGTGACTCAAAACGTAAAACAGGTGCGTGACATGACAGGTGAAAACTAATGGGTGACCATGGAAACCAAACCAAACAACGAAGTGAAACCAGGAACTAAGAAAGTGTCCAAAAAAACAAACAGCACATGGCCAAAACAAAAACATGATAAACAGACATGACAAAACTGTGGAGAATCTGCTGATGGTGTGTTTGATGTAGAAGCAGCTGGAAGGAAATACTGTAGAAGTCCGCTCTCCAAATTAAATTCTTTAAAATATTACTACATTATTTCATAAAACCACTGTAGTTGTTTTTAGTACATTCGATTGTATTGTTTATGTGTTTTTTATAAAGTATGTTATTTTTTAAAGGCATGTTACATGTCAAAATTGTGATGTTTTCAGGGGGGTGCAAGCACAGATTAAATGGATTTGCATTTGTTTCAATAGGCAATGCTGTTTCATGTCACAGAAATGATCAAACTCATGTAGTATAACATAATCCAGCATGATACCTTATTTTTGGCCAGGTAGTGTACTTGGTAATGTATCCCAGTGTCATATAGACAGCTGTGTTCTCATTTCAACTTTCTCATGCACTAAAGTTGAAAATGTTCCCCATCCTTGTTGCTGTTTAGGTAAAAAAAAAAGTATATTCGGTTAATTCGATTGATTTTAGGTACAGTATTTACATAAGCTTTGCCTGAACACACAATCACTATACGGTTATAATGTTTATTTAAACAAAGTGTAGGGTTGTTAAATGCTACTCGGTGGCCTACCTACTCAGTGGCCTAGTGGTTAGAGTGTCCGCCCTGAGATCGGTAGGTTGTGAGTTGAAACCCCGGCCGAGTCATACCAAAGACTATAAAAATGGGACCCATTACCTCCCTGCTTGGTACTCAGCATCAAGGGTTGGAATTGGGGGTTAAATCACCAAAAATGATTCCCGGGCGTGGCACTGCTGCTGCCCACTGCTCCCCTCACCTCCCAGGGGGTGAACAAGGGGATGGGTCAAATGCAGAGGACAAATTTCACCACACCTAGTGTGTGTGTGACAATCATTGGTACTTTAATCTTTAAGAATCAGCCCATGAAAAAAATCCCATTCGATTTTTTGGAAGAATAATTGTTAAGTTTTGTGAGCTGCTATGGTCCAAATGTAAACTGCTTCATATGAAACTAACCTCTGAACTACCTTTAATGACAACTTTTAGAACTACATTATATTTTAAATTATAGTTTAATTATAAATGCTTTACGATACAAAATAAGGGATTTCACCGCCTGCCAGATAATGATGGCTTCCATGTATTCCTTTTTTTTATTTTCTGTGTTTGGGCTCTTTTAATCTGTCTTTTGCAAAATAAAAATAAAGTATGTCACAAAGACATACCTTTCATTATTAGTTTGGTAGTACAATACATTCCCACATTTTGAGCTCCTAGTAAGATACTTTGAAATGTATGTCGATATTACTTATCTGGCAACTCAGAACACATTGTTTGCGGAAGTAAGTCAACAACAAGAAGTCGGAGGGGGGAAAACAACAATGGCGACGACACACGCGAGGCTAGCTTGGACTCAACAAGAATGACGAACTGTAAAAACAAAGGTACTGTTAAGCAAAGACATAAAGAAGAAATTACCTTTCTAACGCGACTCAACTTCATTGTCACTTTCCGCGTCACCCATCACGATGAAGAGTAACCGCATGTAAACACAAAAAGTGTATACGACAAGACGTCACCCCTCTTTAGTTGTGTCAGTATTTGTATATGTTAATATTCATTTATACGAGGAAGACACGTTATTTATCGGAGGTGGTGGTGTGATTGTGGCAAGCAGAGGTTTGGTGGCAGTGATAAAAAAAAAAAACAAATTCCATAGATTCTATCGCGAGAAGTGCGCCGACATTCTTGTTTCCTGCCTAGCAACAAGTAAAATGCATGTTTTTCATGTTCAGGCCAAAAGATCAAACACTGATATACAATGTAGTAAAGTTACTAGTTACTCCAACTGTGTACAAAAGTGATCTTACACCTTCATGAGTGCATTAATTTAAAAAATCATCATATTCCTGCAGAATGTACTATCATCAATTCCTTATTGTTTCCAGATGTATTTATGTTGTTGATATACTGTATATACAGATAGGATATACTTTTATTTATCCCACAATTAGCAAGCATTTCCTATACATCAGTGTTTTTCAACCACTGATTATGTAGTTTCACCTATTTGGGTTAAAAATATTTTTTGCAAAACAGTAATTATAATCCACTAATAATGTGCCGTTGTTGAGTGTCGGTGCTGTCTAGAGCAGTGGTTCTCAAATGGGGGTACGCGTACCCCTGGGGGTACTTGAAGGTATGCCAAGGGGTACGTGAGATTTTTTTTAAATGTCTGTCAAAAAGAACTGTGAAAATAAATGCAACAATGCAATGTTCAGTGTTGACAGCTAGATTTTTTGTGGACATGTTCCATAAATATTGATGTTAAAGATTTCTTTTTTTGTGAAGAAATGTTTATAATTAAGTTCATGAATCCAGATGGATCTCTATTACAATCCCCAAAGAGGGCACTTTAAGTTGATGATTACTTCTATGTGTAGAAATCTTTATTTATAATTGAATCACTTGTTTATTTTTCAACAAGTTTTTAGTTATTTTTATATCTTTTTTTCCAAATAGTTCAAGAAAGACCACAATAAATGAGCAATATTTTGCACTGTTATGCAATTTAATAAATCAGAAACTGATGACATAGTGCTGTATTTTACTTCTTTATCTCTTTTTTTTCAACCAAAAATGCTTTGCTCTGATTAGGGGGTACTTGAATTAAAAAAATGTTCACAGGGGGTACATCACTGAAAAAAGGTTTAGAACCACTGATCTAGAGCTCGGCAGTGATGGTTTGTCGTGACCACAATATGCAGACGACAGCAGGAGGCAGTGTGCAGGTAAAAAGGTGCTTAAACCAAAAATAAACAAAAGGTGAGTGCCCCTAAGAAAAGGCATTAAAGCTTAGAGATGGCGATGCGGATCGAAACTAAAACTGAACTGGTTGCAAAGTAAACAAATACAGAATGCTGGACGACAGCAAAGACTTACAGTGTGTGGAGCAGACGGCGTCCACAAAGTACATCCGAACATGACATGACAATCAACATGAATTGCAAAAACAAAGCAGGTGCGGGGAATAGTGCTCAAGGAAGACATGAAACTGCTACAGGAAAATACCAACAAAACAGGAAAACCACCAAAAGAGGAGCGCAAGACAAGAACTAAAACACTTCACACAAGAAGACACCAAAAAACTCCAAATAAGTCACGGCGTGATGTGATAGGTCGTGATAGTACTTTGAGACAAGAGCTATCGTGATGCATGCTTGGTTATTGTTTGAATTCATACCCAACACTTGCGAGAACAACTTTTTATTGTCAATATCGACTGCTGAGTTTCATTTTTTTATGTTTTCTACTGGTGGTGTGCCTCCCCATTTTTTCAATGAAAAAAATGTGCCTTGGCTCAAAAAAGGTTGAAAAATACTGTTATACATTATCGACACATACTGAAATATTTGAATAATTTTTTTCTAAATAATTTTGATAGTTACAGCTTTCATCTAATAAAAAACGTAATTCATTGTCTCATAAAATAAAATAAAATTTCAACAATTTTACTATTATAAAGTACTGCTCTAAGTCTTTATCAAGAAATTAACTACAAAAACTTCCTAAGCCTTTAATTTCTAATTTAACTTATGAACTCAAAAAACATTTCTCCCATATTCCCATCTACTGAGATGTGCCCGTTTATTTTTTATTCTTCTACCGAGTGCAGCTGGGATAGGCTCCCCTGCGACCCTAAGAGGGAAAAGTGGTAGAAAATGGATGGATGAATGGATACTTTTTCCCTTCTCGGTACTACATAAACATTCATGAATAAGAGATGCAGTACTTCAAAGAAATAATAATTAAGCTAAAATACAAAATATTTTAAAACTTGCAAAAAGTACTCATCTCCACACACACAAAAATACTTAAAGTACCGTACCAGTAGAGTGTAAAAACAAGTTGCCTCTATCTCTATATTGTAGCTATTAACATACATATCTGATTTATGACACCAAAAGACTTACAAAGTTTGCGAGTAAATAGATATGATCAAAATAGTATCAATCTCAAAGAGATTCCCGAGCCATTTGAGAGATAATGAGCAAGCCAGTCACGGGATCTGTGACGTAGAGTTGGGAACCAGAGATCCCTTCCCCATCAACGATGACAATCATTAAGGCTTTGTGAGAGCCAACAACGATTACTCTGGGAAACATTATGATCCAAAACCTTATATTTTAGAGCCTGAACACAAGGATGAGCAATAATTAAGTTTTAGAAGCCGAGTACTAAACAAATGTAGCTTTATTGAAACAATATAGCAACAGCAGCTTTGCTGGGTACTAAACATACAAACTAACCATAATAAAACAAATACTTACCATACAATTTCCACTCTTGCTGCAATGCCAACCGATGGAAAGCTCACATAACACCGTTTAGATGAAGAATCAATCACAATAGTCACGAAGGGTTTAGAAAAATGTGTCACAACTGGCGTCTTTTTGTGTTTTTTTCGCCATCTCAGAGGATGTCAAAGTCGACCAGCCTCTCGGTCCATGGCCGCACATGTCTACTACCAGGTGAGAGATGCATAAACAATAGCAGCGTAAAGTAGTATTAGCTCGCTGCTATCAATGCGCTGCTAAAATAGTCAGTCTGCGTTAGCGCTTATGATAACAATATCGCTCATGTTTGGTTAATTTTCAGGTCACCACATGTAAATGTAATTTTGTTGGTGGGTCCTAGATGTTTTTTTAGAGGCTATAATACTATAGAGGACCCTTGATCTGTTGACTCAATATTTATGATTTCCATCCATTTTCTACCGCTGGTGCCTTTCGGGGGATTTTGAATGCATAAAAAAAACAAGCATATGTTTTCTTGTCTTACATAAAGATTGTGAATGATTGACAGCACATCTTTTTCCAATTGTTTTGCAAATTTCCAGTATGACTGATCTAATGATATGGTTAGATTGCAGAAGCCTTCTCATCCTGACATCATACGAACTCGAATCTACATAAATTGCTTAAGATATTCGGGGCAGAATATTTAAAATGACAGTCTGAAATTGTGGCATTTTGTGATCTTTAGACGTTATTTTCACATATCTTGCGGATTGTAAATACAATTGTAAATGGTTTATTGGAAACAGTGAAACACAATTAACCAGTCTAAAGTGAAGTTATTTTTCCCATTTTATTGGTACTTTAAGTAATGTAAGTAAATGTCATTTTTTACCTTCCACCTCAACAAATACATTTTTAAAGTAAAAAGGGAATTTAGTACACACACACTTAATGGCATTTCAGTTGGTGGAATGTATTATTTTTTTGTCAACCTCTAAATACGTGGCCTTTTTTTTGTTCAGTGGGGTCTTTCATTATTGTTAATTGTAAGTAAAAGTGTAAGTAATTCCTATGGTCATTTTTGTTTTACTTGAGTTGAAAGTCAACACTTAGTTCAAATGCATCATGGTGGTGTTTCAAGGCCTGTTCATCAAAGTAGGTCCAGATACTTGTTGTCAAGATTTGCACACAAAATTATCCCAGTAGCTATATTGGCGTATTTTAACATGATTAAGATGTATTTAATGGCTTCTAAGTAATGTTATGAATGTGCTTTCGTAACAAGCCACATTCATCGCTGAGATGAACCCAAAGGCTAACTACGAGGCAGGCAGAAAATACTGTCAAATAAAAAAACATAAATAAATCATCTCATTCTGAAAGACTACAAATCCAAGTTTGCGAACAGAGAATGTACAAACATTGTGTATCCAGGTGTAAGCATGCCAACAGGAACACATTAAAGAGCATAAAAAAAGCAGACACAACGTGTATATTGATGACAAGGAAGAGTGTTATATAAATACGCTGACATAATGAATAAATAAATAAATAAGAGAAGTGGAGGCAGCTGAGCATGAGGGGAGGAAATGCAGAGGACTGTGCATGATGGAAAACAGCAGGTGACATGGAAGTAAAAGTGTCCAGTCGCTTCCAGGAAAACGGCGTAGAGAGGCAAGAACAAAAACAGCGATTACACACTACACACATAAGAAAGTACACTAATTAATACACTTTGGTGAAGCTGATGATGGAATTATTAACAAAGTTAACAATATTTGAAGCGTCTTTCCGTAGAAAGGTATCGTAAATGCAGTAAAAGTGCACATGCAGTATTAGTTTGGCCTTTTATTGTGGCCTGCCTCAGGCAGACATGCACAACAATTTTACAAGCATATTGATTTGCCACACCAAAGAAGAAGTTTGCCGAATTTAGTTTTAGTTTGCACAAATTTAGACAGATTTGTCAACAATATTTGAGGCCCCAGTGCACTTTTTTTGTTTATTTTTGTGAAGTTACTATAAATGCAATAGGAAGTAAAAACATATTAAATGTCCCATATTAATATTTGTCAACTATAGTGTGTCAGAAATTTTAAAATTGTCTTAAATACAATATTGATGCTGAAATTTGACAGTTTAGAAGTGTTTTTAGTAAGTCCTATTGGGAACATGCCTGTTTGGGTGTCTGTACCTTTAATGCTAATGAGCTGTTGAGTGTCTCCAAAAATCACTATTGTGTATTTTTTTTAAACTGCTTTTTTAACACATTGTACACACTAAAAATGTTGGGTTAAAAAATAACCCAATTTGAACCCAACTGCTGGTCCAGAAATGGTCAAACCCCTTATTTGAGTTATTTTAACTCAACATTTTGGGTTAATTTTTTCAACCCAACTTTTGCGTTGAACTATTTAACAAAAAAGCTGAGTTATGATAACTCAATGTTGGATTATTACCAACCAAACTATTGGGTTAAATTATTTAACCCAAAGGATGAGTTATGCTCACTGCAATGTTGGGTTATTCCCAACCCAACTATTGGGTTGCACAATTTAGCGCTCCATGATCTAATAGTTGGTTAAAAATTATACATTTTACTCCTGGTTTGTCCTACTCCTTCCCAACTACTGATCAAAATTATTTTTATTTCATTTAAATAGACTCAAAAGCAAGAAATTACTGACATTATTACAATAATTGCCGTGTAATAATTTAATAATGTACATGTAATTTTCATGTACATAAGATGTGTGATGTGCGAAAATGTGTTACTCATTGAAAAACAACCCAAAAATGGTTGATCATTTTGAAAACCCAGGAATTGAGATAAAATAATACCCTTATAACCCAAAAAATGGGTTGCTCTTCATAAAAATAAAAATTATCCCAACACTAGTAACTCATAAATTGGATTATCAAAATAACCCAGCATTTTTTAGTGTGTAACTCTCTATATACCCATATATCACACACAACAAGGTAACATTAAGTCATGGGACAGAAGAACACAAATGTTAGCAACATTAGCATAAAGTGCTGACGTTACACTTACGCATTTTAACAGCGACACCATGCTAGGTTAGCATATTCATTGACAAAAAGCATGAATAAACTTATAGTTCCATCTGTAGCTGACTGACTGATAGTTGGCTGCGTTTCTATTTTGAGATGTGTAGTGAAGCATGTGTTTTTGCACTTTTTCTGTAATCCTGTCGGTTTCTTGTTGCCCTTCGGCTGCAGTTTTGTTTTCACAGATAGGAACATCCTACTTAATGGTGAAGTTTAGCCATTTTGGGTTAAAATTATTTTTTTTAAATCAATTCTTACCGTATATAACCTTCTGAGGGCCAGCATCCAGTGCAGTGGACATTTGTGTTGTTTTTTTTTGCACAACAGGGCTATTTTATCTTGCAAAAATGTGTGACTCTGACTAAGTAAATCGACCAAAAACAAATTTCCACTGCAACATAATTTGCTTGACAAAATATGCACATTGTTCTGTGAGAAAATTAGCTATAGTTGCTGGTGAGAATGCTCATTTTTGTTTGCTGATAGAAATGAAAGTTTTGTCAGTGTGAACACAATGACCGCAGTCTTGCCCGCAAGTGGGTCACCAGCGGGTTGAAGCTGCTTGGCAACAGAGGGACTTTTCTCCTCAATGTTGCTTTTGTGTGGCCTGTGGCAAATTGTCTTGCAAATATGTGTGCAAAATGATGTCTCGGCCACCAAGTGAGCGCATACAGTGAGAGCCTAATACAATCTAAAATGATTTAGTTTTAGTCTAGTGTAAGTCAACTAAATCCCTTAACATTTTAGTCGACCAAAATTAATGTACATTTTGTCAGTGTTAAGTATACGACTAAAGTATAAAGGATAAGACATCTTTGAAGTTTTGGGTTGCCATATGTAAAAGTTCAGTCACACTTTCATCTCCCTTTTGTCAGATTTAAGTTAAAGTTAAAGTACCAATGATTGTCACACACACACTAGGTGTGGTGAAATTTGTCCTCTGCATTTGACCCATCCCCTTGGGGAGCAGTGGGCAGCAGCGGTGCCGCGCCCGGGAATCATTTTGGTGATTTAACCCCCAATTCCAACCCTTGATGCTAAGTGCCAAGCAGGGAGGTAATGGGTCCCATTTTTATAGTCTTTGGTATTAAAGAGGCACTGCACTTTTTTGGGGGAATTTTCCCTATCATTCACAATCATTATGAAAGACATTACGACGGATGGAACATTTTTTTAATGCATTCTAAATATTAAATAAATGTAAATAAAAGTCTGCTTATAGCAGAGCCAATGGGAGCTCTACTATTTCGCCCATAAAATCTGATAAATAACCATTCAAAAAGCGCCATAATGGCCAAAAAGCTCCATTTACATTTTGTGACTTGAAAAGTAACCAAGTATTATTGATATTAAATAACGCAGACAAACAAGTTCATTGTAGATGAACTTGTTTAGCCTGCTCAGTGGCCTAGTGGTTAGAGTGTCCGCCCTGAGATCGGTAGGTCGTGAGTTCAAACACCGGCCGAGTCATACCAAAGACTATAATAATGGGACCCATTACCTACCACTCAGCATCAAGGGTTGGAATTGGGGGTTAAATCACCAAAATGATCCCCGAGCGTGGCCACCGCTGCTGCTCACTGCTCCCTCACCTCCCAGGGATTGAAACAAGGGGATGGGTCAAATGCAGAGGGCAATTTCACCACACCTACTGTGTGTGTGTGACTATCAGTGGTACTTTAACTTTAGATCATAAATCATGCCTTATAAATCAGGCTGTTGATGTAATCCGACAAGTTGGGACACGTTGACAGCCCTATAGCAGTGGTTCTCAAATGGGGGTACGCGTACCCCTGGGGGTACTTGAAGGTATGCCAAGGGGTACGTGAGATTTTTAAAAAATATTCTAAAAATAGCAACAATTCAAAAATCCTTTATAAATATATTTATTGAATAATACTTCAACAAAATATGAATGTAAGTTCATAAACTGAACATCAAATCAAGTAGGCTATTCCATTCATTACCGTAAACCCAGAGTTTCCCCCATGCCATGATGGTTTGACCCTCACTAAAATGTCTGTCAAAAAGAACTGTGAAAAGAAATGCAACAATGCAATATTCAGTGTTGACAGCTAGATTTTTTGTGGACATGTTCCATAAATATTGATGTTAAAGATTTCTTTTTTTGTGAAGAAATGTTTAGAATTAAGTTCATGAATCCAGACGGATCTCTATTACAATCCCCAAAGAGGGCACTTTAAGTCGATGGTTACTTCTATGGATGAGGTGGCGACTTGTCCAGGGTGTACCCCGCCTTCCGCCCGATTGTAGCTGAGATAGGCTCCAGCGCCCCCCGCGACTCCGAAGGGAATAAGCGGTAGAAAATGGATGGATGGATGGGTTACTTCTATGTGCAGAAATCTTTATTTATAATTGAATCACTTGTTTATTTTTTAACAAGTTTTTAGTTATTTTTATATCCTTTTTTCCAAATAGTTCAAGAAAGACCACAACAAATAAGCAATATTTTGCACTGTTATACAATTTAATAAATCAGAAACTGATGACATAGTGCTGTATTTTACTTCTTTATGTTTTTTTTTCAACCAAAAATCCTTTGCTCTGATTAGGGGGTACTTGAATTAAAAAAAATGTTCACAGGGGGTACATCACTGAAAAAAGGTTGAGAACCACTGCCCTATAGGACCTGGAACTGGCGAGAACGACACAAAAAACACTTGTCCCCCCGTCCCCCCCCCCCCCGTTTCTTTGCGAGGATTATGAGATATTTTTCATCTGAATGGTAATATATGAACATCCCAGCAGTCGGCATCTAATGACAGCCTTATGTTTTTTGGCTCTTATAAATTCTACAGTGAGTAGAAATCAGCGATGATGGAAAAAATAAGCAAACGTGATGCGTTTTTGAAGTTAATGTGCTGCGTTTGCTTAAAATGATCAAAATAAGTAAATATTAAATGTTATTATAAATGTGTGCTCCCTACTACATTACATGTATACTTACATCATGTATATAAAACCCTAATGGAGGTGTTTGGATGTTTTTTTAGGGGCTCTATAGGCAGAATTGAACAGTTCCCATAGACTCCATTGTAAGTGGATATTTGATCACATTTATTCAATATTTAGAATGCATTTAAAAAAAATGCATCCATCTTCATGACTTTCATAATGATTGTGAACGATAGGAAAAATTCCCCCCAAAAAGTGCAGTTCTCCTCCTTTAACTTACTTTTCACAGATTTAGATAATTTTTTTTATTAAATTTAAGTGTAAATTAAATGTTGACTCTAAATATTATATCTAAATGTTGAATCTAAACCTAAATCTTAAATATAAATCTATATGTTAAGTGTAAATATATATCTATATGTTGTATCTAAATGTGAGCGCTAAATGTTAAATGCAGCACTAAATGTTAAATCTAAACCCAAATGTTAGATATAAATCTTGAATCTAAATGTGAGCGGTAAATGTTAAATCTAAACCTAAATGTTAAATATAAATCTTAAAATCTAAATGAGAGCGCTAAATCTCTCGCTAAGTGTAAAGATGAATATATATATATATATATATATATGATGTCAATTTCCACCAATCCGACGCCTCTCAGCACCCAATCTCCCAATAGTAAAGAATCACTTGTTTCTTATCTCATTATGGACATTTCCTGGACGACTACAGGGATTTCTTTGACATTTTATCCACATAACTTTGTGAGCTTTGCTGCTACTGTTCTATGGCGGAATAAAATAAACTGAGCGAACCGTCTTGTCAGTCATCGCCTGTCTTTGTCCCTGTGGGTGGAGGCAGGCACGCTAGCATAGACACATACAGAGAAGTTGCAGCCTCATAACCTCATTGAAATTATCCGGCTCACCCCCCCAAAAATTTAATTTCCTGAAAGTTTCATCCAAATTTACCCATGACTTTTTGAGTTACCGAATGTTGCTAACTAACTAACTAACTAATCAACAAACTGGCAAACCTTGGCAAATACATAACCTCTTTGGAGGTAAAAATTGCAAGACACCAGGTAGAGGCAGGACAGACACAGCGTTGGCGCAGCTGATTTTAATTACCGTATTTTCCGGACCATAGGGCGCACTGCCGATGAGCGGGTTTAGTCAGGTTTTTTTTCATACAAAAGGCGCACCAGATTATAGGGCACATTAAAGGGGTCATATTATTATACATTTTTTCTAAATGTAAAACACTTCCTTGTGGTCAGCATAACATGTAATGGTGGTTCTTTGGTCAAAATGTTGCATAGATTATGTTTTACAGATCATTTTCAAGCCGTTTTCTGACAGTCACTTCAGGATGCGCCGTTTTGTGGGCGGTCTTATTTACGTGGCTCACCTTCGGCAGCGTCTTCTCCCCGTCATCTTTGTTGTAGCGGTGTAGCGTGCAAGGACGGGAGTGGAAGAAGTGTCAAAAGATGGAGCTAACTGTTTTAATGACTTTCAGACTTTATTTAAATCAATAACGGAGCAGCATCTCCTCATCCAGAAACAACAACAACGCCGGAAATGTGTTCCGTGAAAAAACGTACCACCGGAACTCTCTAATAACTAAAGTTCCTTGAGTGAATAATGTAAACTCACTACACCGGTATGTTTTAGCACTTTCATGGCGAGTTTACTGACAGATATAAGTAAGAACTTTACACTACTTTATATTAGAAATGGCAACAGCGGAGGATGAATGTCCCATAACAAGAAGATAGAGAAAAAGAAGAAGTTTATCGACTACGGTGTCGTCAAGGACTACAAAGGCGGACGCGCACAATTTTTCAGGAATTATGCGGATCCCAAATACAGATCAGCAGGTACCAGAAGGTAAGAAAAGTTTCTTTTGCATAATATTGCGAAACAAAACGCCAGATAATATGTCTTACCTTATACACACACCATAATAATACTCTTATGTTGAAGCACAGTGCAATCCATCAAGCGGTGTGGCTTCATAGCTTACCAAAGTTGTACTAAAACATGTTGATAGATTTTTGAGCGCCGTGTGTAATGTTCTATATTTTCAATGGAACATATAAAATGTTGGTGTCATTTACTTGAGTCATATTGCAGTCTACACGTATCTCTTGTGTGTGACTGCCATCATAGTGCAGTCTACACGTGTCTCTTATGTTTGACTGCCATCTACTGGTCACCCTTATCATTACACCATGTACCAAATAAAATAGCTTCGAGGTCGGTAAGCAAAACCAGAATTATTCTGTACATTAGGTGCACCGGGGTATAAGGCGCACTGTTGAGTTTTGAGAAAAAAAAAAAAATTTTAAGTGTGCCTTATAGTCCAGAAAATACAGTATTAAAAATGGACGCTCACAACTATCTGGAGTGTCAATACTTAAGATGCTACTGGAACGCTAAATGCTGGAAAATTAGACTATAATTTATCTGAAACGACGTCTGCGCGGTTTGCTAGGTGCTGCTGTTTTGGTTAGCGACAAATGGGCTCGGCAGTTAACTTTTACTATCTGTGAGTGAACAACACAATGTCTATAAACGGAGTGTAACTACATTTATACTACATGGGAGGCACAAGTAGTCTTTGTGGTAATTGAGTGATTATTGAAGACGTGGCATCTGTTATAGGGGAAACCTGCATGACTGAATGAATTAGAGGGGACACCTGTATGATGAATGAAAATGCAGTAATACGGCTTTAATTAACAGTGATAGTGAACTGCTATGTGCGTATACTAGCATAGCACTGCTCCTTTGAAACATGGATAGACGGGGGGTTGTTTTGACAAATGTCACATCTGGACGCTACAGATGTCGCGATATCAAAGTGCACATGTCACAGCGTGACGCGTGTGTGCGTGTGGTGGTGGGAAGTGTTAGGAGGGGGCCCGCTTTGCTACAGATGCTGTCCGTAAAGGCGGCCTGAAAACATTCCCCCTTTGTCATCTGTTCGCTTGTGTTGTTGACACTTGGCAAGGACGCCACAGCTTCCCGCTGAGCTATACAGCCTAAAAAGGACACCTTGAGATGAGAGATGACTCAGCATATTTGCTGAGGTCACAAACCAAATCCATTTGTGGTGTCATGTTATCGTCTGCACCAGCGGTTTTCAACTTTGAATACCACTTAAAATAAAACCACAGTTTGTAATTACCTCATTGTGTCCCTTCCAATTTCAAGACCATTGCATTGGAAGTATCGTTTAAAATATCTTCGGTAAATACATTTGTATTAATATTAGAGCTGTCAAACAATCAAAATATTTAATCTATCTAATTTAGTCTAATATATCATGTGCAAATATGTTTTAATTAAACATGAATTAAACTAAATCTTAGATATAAATATATATGTTAAACATAAATAATAATATGTTAAATCTAAACCTAAATCTTGAATCTGAACCTAAATCTTGAATCTAAACCTATATGTTAAATCTAAACTTAAATGTTAAATCTAAATCTAAATGTGAGCGCTAAATGTTAAATCTAAACCTAAATCTTAAATATAAATCTATATGTTAATCTAAACTCCAATCTTGAATCTAAACCTATGTTGAATCTTAACCAAAATGTTTAATCTAACTCGAAATTTAAGCACACATTTAATTTAATTTTAAAAATTTTTTGTCCTGTCCAGCTTCTCAGGCAAATCATATAGTAGATGTGTCAGGACTTGGACTTTGGCGTGGCTTGTTTTCCCATGGTGCAAAAGAATTGGACCGGACATGGTGTGAAGTTAAATTCATGACTTAATAGACTATAAAAAGTATAAACAAAAGGCGCGTACAAGGCGGGGAACAAACTTGGCTAACAAAACAAAACTAGCACAAAGGCAGAACTATGGAAAAAAAGGAACAAACAAAAGGCGCTCACAGCAGAGGTACAAAACAGTGGCTTGAATAAACAAAAAACTTACGTGGCAAGAAAAGAGCAGCATGTATGACCTGGACAGAGTAAGCAGCGTGTCAAGAGTGCAGAGCATGAATGTGATGTCGCCAGAAAGACCAACAGAAAATGACCGGCTTAAATAGTCATGTGGTGATTGAAAACAGGTGCGTGAGTTCAAATGAATCAGGTGCGTGAGTCCAAGACGTGAAACAGGTGACACTGATGGTTGTCAAGGTAACAAACAAACAAACAAACAAACAAGGAAGTGCAACCAGGAACTAAAAAAGAGTCCAAAAAACAAACAGCACATGCAAACAAAAACATGATCAAAAGACCTGACAGAGCCCCTCCCTTAAGGACAGATCCCAGATGTCCAAAAACAAACAAAACAAGGCAGGATCCAGAGTCATGGGAGGGCGGGAGGGGGACTTGGCGGTGGGTCGCCAGACCACGTGTCCCCAAATCCACCGGGGAAGAATCAGGTGGCGCCGACGCGTAGACCGCCGCTGTACCTGACGAGGTGGGCGACCTGGGAATGGCCACATCCATGGCCGACGAGGAGGTGGGCGCACTTGGCGTGGCAGACGACCAGGTAGTGGCCACATTCGTGGCCGACGAGGAGGCAGGCGCGTCGTCATCACGGCAGGCGTGGAAGCTGCGCGCGTCATCGTGGCAGGCGTAAAAGCAGCAGATGAAGTAGGCGCGGGTGCAGCAGACAAAGCAGGCAGCGAAGCTCGGCGTGGTGCATCAGGCGGAGGGTCTTGGCGTAGCGGGTCTTGGCGTGGCGGTTCTTGGTCTTGGCATGGCGGGTCTTGGTCTTGGCATGGCGGCTCTTGGTCTTGGTCTTGGCTTGGGGGGTCTTGGTCTTGGCTTGGGGGGTCTTGGGGTCGTGGAGCTGCGACTGGCGGCACTTGGCGGCGTGGAGCTGCGACTGGCGGCACTTGGCGTGGAGCTGCGACTGGTGGCACTTGGCGTGGAGCTGCTACTGGAGGAACTTGGCGTGGTGCGGCTAGGTATGTCGCTAGCCTTGGAGCAGGGCATGGAGCTAGCCGTGGCGTAGGTGCCAGCCTTGGTGCTGGTGCTAGCCTTGGCGCTGGTGCTAGCCTTGGTGCAGGTGGAGGTGGCCTAGCCGGGGGTTGCGGCTTGGCAGGCCGAAAGACTGGTGGTGGTGGCCGGGCCGGAGGTTGCGGCTTGGCATGGCGAAAAGCTGGTGGTGGTGGCCGGGCTGGAGGCTGAAGAACTGGTGGAACCACCCCACCAGCACAGCTCCCCCCCCCCCCCCCCCCCCCCTCAAGGGGCGGATACCAGACGCGCTCCCTGCGGTCTGGAATAGTTTTTGGGGGTGGGTGGAGGGAGGTCAGGAGGGGGGCTGAATCCTCCCCTCTAAATTGTCCAAACTGTCTTTCTTAGTCCCCCCACCTGGAGTTGTGTGGGCGGAAAAAAATAAATATCTTGTGATGTGGGCGGGGCTTGAGTCTTGGGGGGCGGAGCATGAAACTTGAATGGCTTGGTTTGGCAAGATCTGATTTTTAGGAACATATCTTGATAATGCTTTATCATAGACATGGAGTCTTTTGTTGGGGGCAGGGGATAAAAAGAAAAATAATTCAGAAAAAAAAATCCTGGTCTTTGGTGTCATCCGCTGACGGTGGCGTGATGTTGTCCTGGGGGAGCTGGGCAGCCTGCAGTGTCTTCCCGCCCGGAGGGGGAGGAGCTTGCAGGGACGACGCGTCCAGTCCGCTCGGATAAGCCTTCCCAGACGTCCTTCGTCCTTGGCGGCGCTTCCGGGACATGGGTGACGCGCCAACGGAGCTGATTGGCACCAGTTTGCCGGTCGGACCCCACATTAGATCCTTGCGCTCCATGGGGGAATAGCAAAGCGATTCGGCTTCCATGGCGTGCAGCACCTCCCAGGTTCCTTCGTCCAACTTCTTTGCGGGAAAACGTTTTGCTGCTGGCGACATACTGTCAAGGCTTGGACTGTGGCGTGGTTTGTTCTCCCGTGGTGCAAATGAATTGGACCGGACATGGCATGAAAGTGGGTACATGATTTAATATAATGACAATAAAAAGGAATAAACAAAAGGCGCTCACAGTGAAGGTAAAAACTTGACTATGAAAACAAAAGCGCGCACAATGGCGGAAGTCCAAAACTTGGCTATAAACACAAAACTTGCACTAAGGCAGAAACTATGAACAATGAAACAAAAACACTAACTGTGGCATTAATAAACAAAAACTTACTTGGCATGGAAGCTATGAAACAAGCAGCGTGATTTAGCATGAAACAGAGTGGCAGGAGTGTGATGTCGCCCTGGAGACTTCCTGGCAACAATCGGTTTAAATAATAGTGACATGATTAGTGAAAACAGGTGCGTGACTCAAAACGTGAAACAGGTGCGTGACATGACGATGTGAACCAGGTGAAACTAATGGTTGTCAAGGTAACAAACAAGGAAGTGCAACCAGGAACTAAAAAAGAGTCCAAAAAACAAACAGCACATGCAAACAAAAACATGATCAAGAGACATGACAAGATGTAGATGCCCATATCGGCTGTTCAGATTTACTTTACAAAAGATTAGTGTAGGATACTTCTCTTGTTGCCTTATTTGCATTTGACTTTAATTAAATGTATTTATATTATCATTTGGTGCAGCCGGGCCGGAGCAGAAGGGGATAGAAAGAGAAAAAAAGGAAGACAGAGGGGGGAATTGTGGGCACAAGAGGGGGATTAGACAGAGAGACAAAAACGACAACAGCAAACACAACAAGAACAACAACAATAGAGCAACATCAGCAAATACGACATGTACAAATATGATGGTAAAAGTAATAGCAAATAAGCAGTTAGCGAAAATAAAAAATAATACAGAAATGACAATGAGCATTATTACACTAAAAATGGAGCAATACGAATACCAATAGAAATAGCGCTATTGATAATGAACAATACCAATATTTTACCTTTATTATCAACAATACAGTTGTTCAAATGCAACAATACATATACGTAATGATAACTTGAGATACGAAAGAATGCAGAAAAATGGAGGGGAAGAAAGAGAAACAACCTACATTAACCTTGTAGATTGTTATAGTAACAATATGTTAAGCTTTGTCAGTGTGCCATGTGTTATACCCAGTTTACCCTAGGACAACAACATTAATATATGTTTGATGAAACGTGATTATGTGCATGAGTGTATGTGTGTATATGTACTTGTATATGTACAGATTTTGATTGATTGATTGATTGAGACTTTTATTAGTAGGTTGCACAGTGAAGTACATATTCCGTACAATTGACCACTAAATGGTAACACCCGAATACGTTTTTCAACTTGTTTAAGTCGGGGTCCACTTAAATTGATTCATGATACAGATATATACTATCATATATACTATCATCATAATACAGTCATCACACAAGATAATCACATTGAATTATTTACATTATTTACAATCAGGGGTGTGGAGGGTGGGTGGGGGGGATATGTACATCAAGTAGTGGACATAGAGAGAGAGGGAGAGAGAGAGAGAGATCAGAAGGCATAAGAAAAAGAAAAAGTATCTGCATTTGATTGTTTACATTTGATTATTAGCAATCCGGGGAGGGTGTTAGTTTAGGGTTGTAGCTGCCTGGAGGTGAACTTTTATTGCGGTTTTGAAGGAGGATAGAGATGCCCTTTCTTTTATACCTGTTGGGAGCGCATTCCACATTGATGTGGCATAGAAAGAGAATGAGTTAAGACCTTTGTTAGTTCGGAATCTGGGTTTAACGTGGTTAGTGGAGCTCCCCCTGGTGTTGTGGTTATGGCGGTCATTTACGTTAAGGAAGTAGTTTGACATGTACTTCGGTATCAGGGAGGTGTAGCGGATTTTATAGACTAGGCTCAGTGCAAGTTGTTTAACTCTGTCCTCCACCTTGAGCCAGCCCACTTTAGAGAAGTGGGTAGGAGTGAGGTGGGATCTGGGGTGGAGGTCTAGAAGTAACCTGACTAGCTTGTTCTGAGATGTTTGGAGTTTAGTATGTGTAAATGTGTGTTTGTACAGTGAATGTATATGTACAGTATGTGTATGTGTGTTTGTACAGTGAATGTATATGTACAGTATGTGTATGTGTGTGTTTGTACAGTGAATGTATATGTACAGTATGTGTATACAGTATGTGTGTTTGTACAGTGAATGTATATGTACAGTATGTGTATATGTGTTTGTACAGTGAGTGTATATGTACAGTAAGTGTATATGTATGTTTGTACAGTGAATGTATATGTACATTATGTGTATGTGTATGTTTGTATAATGAATGTGCGTGTGGATGTACGAACTTTGAGTGTGTAAATATGTACTGTATTTGTATATGTATGTGGGAGCGTAGGTACTTATGTATGTATGTATGTATGTATGTATGTATGTATGTATGTGAGTATATGTGAATTTGTATGTACAATACATTTGACTCCCCGTGTGTGCGGGAGCCAGAGTACGGCCCCAGCCTCCCCGAGAGCCCAACCCATATTTATATATATAACAAAATACATATATATATAGCTAGAATTCACTGAAAGTCAAGTATTTATTTTATTTATATATTTATATATATATATATATATATATATATATATATATATATATATATATATATATATATATATATATATATATATATATATATATATATATATATATATATATATAAGAAATACTTGAATTTCAGTGAATTCTAGCTATAAATATACTCCTCCCCCTTAACCCCGCCCCCCGGCCCCGACCACCCGACCCCCCCCCCCCACAAAAAAAAAAAGTCCCGAATTTGGAGGTGTCAAGGTTGGAAAGTATGAGTGTGCATCAATAAAAATATTTCTATTTGTTTGTGTCTTTCATCATTTTGCTGCGCTCTTACTTTATGATTGTGTCACATATGAACCGTTCTTCATGATTGTGTCACATATGAACTGTACCATCACTGTAAACAACGCAGTCACTGTCATATAAGTTTGCTGCAAGGAGCAGCCGCTGACACGCTCGTTTTGAAACGGTTCTAGAGAAAATGTCTTAATTGTGACTTAAATGGTGAAAACCTGATAATTGTAAGTGTGAAGTGAATTATATCTATTTAGCACTTTTTCTCTAGTGACTCAAAGCGCTTTACATAGTGAAACCCAATGTCTAAGTTACATTTAAACCAGTGTGGGTGGCACTGGGACCAGGTGGATAAAGTGTCTTGCCCAAGGACACAACGGCAGTGACTAGGATGGCGGAAGCGGGAATCGAACCTGCAACCCTCAAGTTGCTGGCACGGCCACTCTACCAACCGAGCTATACCGCCCCAAGTCATGATTTTGTCAGAGATTCGGATGCGGTGCATGCCAATATGCGCCTTTTAATATGCTTATTTTCCATCTTTCTGCTCCTCGTAAGCGTGGTCTAAAAGGAAGTAAGACGAAGAAAAGATTACTTTAATTTCACACTCACTATAATCATGTTTTTACCATTTAGCTCACAATTAAGACCTATTCTTTAGAACCGATCCAAAGCGGATTGGTGGAATATTGACATTCTATAAATATTCATCCTTACACTTGGAAAGAGATTTAGTGCTCACATTTAGATCTAGATTTAAGTTTAAGATGTAGATTTACATTCAACATTTAGGTTTACATTTTAGATTGAGGTTTAGATTTAACGGTCAGGTTAGATTTAACATTTAGGTTTAGACTTAACATCTAGCGCTCATATTTAGATTTAGATTCAAGATTTAGGTTTAGATTAAACATTTAGTGCTCCCATTTCATTTAGGTTTAGATTTATTATTTAGCGCTCACATTTAGATTTCCATCCATCCATCCATTTTCTACCGCTTGTCCCTTTTGGGTGCTGGAGCCTACCATTAGATTTTAAAATTAGATTTAAGATTTAGGTTTAGATTCAACATTTAGTGCTCCCATTTAACATTTAGGTTCTGATTTAAGATATAGGTTTAAATTTAAGATTTAGTTTTAGATTTGAAATTTAGATGTATTTACAAACCCCGTTTCCATATGAGTTGGGAAATTGTGTTAGATGTAAATATAAACGGAATACAATGATTTGCAAATCTATTTCAACCCATATTCAATTTAATGCACTACAAAGACAAGATATTTGATGTTCAAACTCATAAACTTTATTTTTGTTTTGCAAATAATAATTAACTTAGAATTTCATGGCTGCAACATGTGCCAAAGTAGTTAGGAAAGGGCATGTTCACCACTGTGTTACATGGCCTTTCCTTTTAACAACACTCAGTAAACGTTTGGGAACTGAGGAGACACATTTTTTAAGCTTCTCAGGTGGAATTCTTTCCCATTCTTGCTTGATGTACAGCTTAAGTTGTTCAACAGTCCAGGGGAGTCCGTTGTGGTATTTTAGGCTTCATAATGCGCCACACATTTTCAATGGGAGACAGGTCTGGACTACAGGCAGGCCAGTCTAGTACCCGCACTCTTTTACTATGAAGCCACGTTGATGTAACACGTGGCTTGGCATTGTCTTGCTGAAATAAGCAGGGGCGTCCATGGTAACGTTGCTTGGATGGCAACATATGTTGCTCCAAAACCTGTATGTACCTTTCAGCATTAATGGCGCCTTCACAGATGTGTAAGTTACCCATGTATTGGGCACTAATACACCCCCATACCATCACAGATGCTGGCTTTTCAACTTTGCGCCTATAACAGTCTGGATGGTTATTTTCCTCTTTGGTCCGGAGGACACGACGTCCACAGTTTCCAAAAACAATTTGAAATTTGGACTCGTCAGACCACAGAACACTTTTCCACTTTGTATCAGTCCATCTTAGATGAGCTCTGGCCCAGCGAAGCCAACGCCGTTTCTGGGTGTTGTTGATAAACGGTTTTCGCCTTGCATAGGAGAGTTTTATCTTGCACTTACAGATGTAGCGACCAACTGCAGTTACTGACATTGGGTTTCTGAAGTGTTTCTGAGCCCATGTGGTGATATCCGTTACACACTGATGTCGCTTGTTGATGCAGTACCGCCTGTGGGATCGAAGGTCACAGGCTTAGCTGCTTACGTGCAGTGATTTCTCCAGATTCTCTGAACCCTTTGATGATATTACGAACCGTAGATGGTGAAATCCTTAAATTCCTCTCAATAGCTGGTTGAGAAAGGTTTTTCTTAAACTGTTCAATAACTTGCTCACGCATTTGTTGACAAAGTGGTGACCCTCGCCCCATCCTTGTTTGTGAATGACTGCGCATTTCATGGAATCTACTTTTATACCCAATCATGGCACCCACCTGTTCCCAATTTGCCCGTTCACCTGTGGGATGTTCCAAATACAGTAAGTGTTTGATGAGCATTCCTCAACTTTATCAGTATTTATTGCCACCTTTCCCAGCTTCTTTGTCACGTGTTGCTGGCATGAAATTCTAAAGTTAATGATTATTTAAAAAAAAATAAATGTTTATCAGTTTGAACATCAAATATGTTGTCTTTGTAGCATGTTCAACTGAATATGGGTTGAAAATGATTTGCAAATCATTGTATTCCGTTTATATTTACATTTAACACCATTTCCCAACTCATGTGGAAACAGGGTTTGTAGAATCAACATTTGATTTAAATTTAAATGTGATGGAAATTTGCTAAATCTGAGAAAAGTCGGTTAAAGCAGTAATATGCAAAACAATATGATTTCAAAAATAAAGTGCACTGAATTGTTCATAAAAAGTCAGGCTTTTGTTCACAATGTCCAAGAGTCAGAATTTTGTCCCCACCTTAAATGTGGAATTCATGAGGGTCAGGTAAATCCTTTTGGTCCATTGCAGTTGTAAATAACAATGTATAAATAATACAAATGTTCTCACGCCGACAACACGAACACATCGGCATTAGCGTTAGCTTGTTAGCATTAGCATTCTGTTCTCTCGGGTTGAGGCTAATAACTACACAAATGGAGTGTCAGTGACTACTTTTATAACATGTAATAAAGTAAATTGTTAATACCTGATGTGATTTCTCTTTGTTCTACTTGTGTACTGCCTCCTTTTTTTCACATTTTTTCAACAAAGTCTCAGAGTAGTAAGCAGCTGAGGTTGTTGTTTCGAGTATGACTGAATACTTCATACTCCTCCGTAAATAAATTAAATAGAGTCTGTCCATTTCTCATAGCTTTGCTTATCGAAATGAAGTTTGTAAAAAATAACAAACAACATTAAACTGCATAGAGTTTCAAGACGATGGCTGAGTAAAAACACTGCAAGATAATTCCACTGATCGGCGTTCTTCAGCACAAAGATGCCGCACAAAATTTCCTGCAGGCCGAAAGTTTGTTCTTTTTTATCTCCGTTGTCAAGTTTGTTGTAATTGAAATACACAAGAAATAGGAAGTAAACAAGTCGTTTCGCATTCTGCAATGGCGGTCTTGTGTTCGAAAAATAAGTTTGAGGAACGCCCCCAACTGGTTTCAACCGATCAGCATTTGACAGCACAGCCTGCCCCAGAAAAGGTTCCAGGTCCCTTGTTCCCTGGGAACCACACCTGCTGTTTTGAGTTGAGCTCTCTGGGGGCTGGGGCCATACTTTGGCTCCAGCACACACTGGGAGACAAATATATTGTACATAAAAATTCACATACACACAATTATTCATACATATATACACACATTCGTATATTCATTCATTAAAGGCCTACTGAAACCCACTACTACCGACCACGCAGTCTGATAGTTTATATATCAATGATGAAATCTTAACATTACAACACATGCCAATACGGCCGGGTTAACTTATAAAGTGCAATTTTAAATTTCCCGCTAAACTTCCGGTTGAAAACGTCTATGTATGATGACGTATGCGCGTGACATCAATCGTTGAAACGGAAGTATTGGTACACATTGTATCCAATACAAAAAGCTCGGTTTTCATCGCAAAATTCCACAGTATTCTGGACATCTGTGTTGGTGAATCTTTTGCAATTTGTTTAATGAACAATGGAGACTGCAAAGAAGAAAGCTGGAGGTGGGATCGGTGTATTAGCGGCTGGCTGCAACAACACAACCAGGAGGACTTTGACTTGGATAGCAGACGCGCTATCCGACGCTAGCCGCCGACCGCACGGATGATCGGGTGAAGTCCTTCGTCGCTCCGTCGATCGCTGGAACGCAGGTGAGCACGGGTGTTGATGAGCAGATGAGGGCTGGCTGGCGTAGGTGGATATCTAATGTTTTTAGCATAGCTCTGTGAGGTCCCGTTGCTAAGTTAGCTTCAATGGCGTCGTTAGCAACAGCATTGTTAAGCTTCGCCAGGCTGGAAAGCATTAACCGTGTAGTTACAGGTCCATGGTTTAATAGTATTGTTGATTTTCTGTCTATCCTTCCAGTCAGGGGTTTATTTCTTTTGTTTCTATCTGCAGTTAAGCCCGATGCTATCACGTTAGCTCCGTAGCTAAAGTGCTTCGCCGATGTATTGTCGTGGAGATAAAAGTCACTGTGAATATCCATTTCGCGTTCTCGACTCTCATTTTCAAGAGGATATAGTATCCGAGGTGGTTTAAAATACAAATCCGTGATCTACAATAGAAAAAGGAGAGAGTGTGGAATCCAATGAGCCAGCTTGTACCTAAGTTACGGTCAGAGCGAAAAAAGATGCGTCCTGCACTGCACTCTAGTCCTTCACTCTCACATTCCTCATCCACGAATCTTTCATCCTGGCTCAAATTAATGGGGTAATCGTCACTTTCTCGGTCCGAATCGCTCTCGCTGCTGGTGTAAACAATGGTGAAATGTGAGGAGCCTTTCAACCTGTGACGTAACGCTACTTCCGGTACAGGCAAGGCTTTTTTATCAGCGACCAAAAGTTGCGAACTTTATCGTCGATGTTCTCTACTAAATCCTTTCAGCAAAAATATGGCAATATCGCGAAATGATCAAGTATGACACATAGAATGGATCTGCTATCCCTGTTTAAATAAAAAAATGTAATTTCAGTAGGCCTTTAATACAAACATACGTGCACAGGTTGGTATTTACCCACATACATAGGTACATACTCTCCCACATACAAACACAGTATACACACACACACATATACACACACACACACACACACACACACACACACACACACACACACACGGTACATACATCCACACGCACGTTCACTGTACAAACATACATATACACATCAGTGGCGTGCGGTGAGGTTAATGTCTGGTGAGGCACGACTGCATCATTACAGTCAGATTTACAAACATATGAACCTGCAGTGCAAGTGTACCTAATGTTGTGTCCCTGCGGTCGTTCGCGGCTCCTGCAGCGCGAGCATTGTTGTTTTTGCACTTTTTGGCTTCTTGTTAAGTGACTTTTTTTGGGGGGATTCGGTCTTGCACGTGGAGGGTTTGGATGTGGGCTTTGGTTGGTGTGGCCGCGGCGCTCCCGTCGGGCGGTGCATTCTGCGGCGGAGGTCCTTGGCACCAGGAGGCGGGGTTATGAGACGAGCCTCACACAGTGTGTCTTTGCAGCAGAGTTTTATGAATGCTCAGCACTAAAAATATGTTACACACATACAGTTGTTGACAAAATACACTGTACATTATATACCTCAGCTAACTAAACTATGGAAATGTATAATATAATTCATATAGCAATACGGTCTCACTGCACAGCAGGCCAGCAGTTAGCCGAGTCATTGCGCACAATCCATGTTGAGGCACAACGCAGTGATGTGCCTCAACTGGCTGCTGATCACCACACCGTCTCTTCTCAGTATTTGAACGGCAAATGTGAAAATAAAAATAAAAATAATCTAAAACTGGTGAAGTTAAATGGAAAATAACTTTAGTATAATCACTGGATACATATAGCAATTTAATTATTATTTTTTTCTTTTTACTTTTTTTTTTCTTTCCATGATGGCAGGTGAGGCCGTGCCTCCCCTGCCTCTAGTGACGGCACGCCACTGATACACATACTGTACATATACAAACACATATGCATACATATACTCATTATATCGTATTTTTCGGATTATAAGTCGCTCCGGAGTATAAGTCGCACAGGCCGAAAATGCATAATAAAGAAGGAAAAAAACATAAGTCGCACTGGAGTATAAGTCGCATTTTTTTGGGAAATGTATTTGATAAAACCCAACACCAAGAATATACATTTGAAAGGCAATTTAAAATAAATAAAGAATAGTGAACAACAGGCTGAATAAGTGTACATTATATGACGCATAAATAACCAACTTAGAACGTGCCTGGTATGTTAACGTAACATATTATGGTAAGAGTCATTCAAATAACTATAACATATAGAACATGCTATACATTTACCAAACAATCTGTCAATCCTAATCGCTAAATCCGATGAAATCTTATACGTCTAGTCTCTTACGTGAATGAGCTAAATAATATTATTTGATATTTTACGGTAATGTGTTAATAATTTCACACATAAGTCGCTCCTGAGTATAAGTCGCACCCCCGGCCAAACTATGAAAAAAACTGCGACTTATAGTCCGAAAAATACGGTATATGCATATAATCACGTTTCATCAAGGCAAGGCAAGGCAAGGCAACTTTATTTGTATAGCGCTTTTCATACACAAGGCAGACTCAAAGTGCTTCATCAAACATATATTAAAGTTGTTCTCTTAGGGGAAATTGGGTAAAACACGGCACACTGACAAAGCTTAACCGAATGTTACTATAACAATCTACAAGGTTATTACAGTTAGCCTCTCTTTCTTCCCCTCCATTTATCTGCTTTATTTTGTAATTCAAGTTATTAATACATATATGTATTGTTGCATTTGAAACAATTGTATTGTTGTTAAGAGGTAATTATTGTTATTATTCATTATCAATAGTGCTATTTCTATTGGTATTTGTATTGCTCCATTTGTAGTGTAATAATGTTCATTGTCATTTCTGTGTTATTAATATTTACTTCACTAACTGCTTCTTTGCTATCACTTTTCGTATCATATTTGTACATATCATTTTTGATGATGCTGTTCTGTTGTTGTGGTAGTTATTGTTGTTGTCTCTCTGTCTTATCGCCCTCTTGTCCCCGCAATTTCCCCATCCGTCTTCCTTTTTTTCTCTTTTTATCCCCTCGGTCCGGCTGCACCAAACATTTAATAAATCCATTTAATAAAGTCAAATACAGATACGGCAACTAGAGAAGTATCACACACTTCTCTTTTGTAAAGCAAATCTGTACAGCCAATATGGGCATCTACATTAACAATATGATTTGCCTGAGAAGCTGGACAGGACAAAAACAAAAAACCTTCCTACCTTGCTGTCAGGAAGTAAAAAAGAAGGTTACTGAAGAACTAAATCTATCTTAGTAGTTTTTGGTGGAAATACCGGGAACTTTATTTAACCGGCCGGGTAAAAGGTAGAAAAGGGCCATATATTGATAGATTGCAAAATTAGGGGTAGGGATGATGTTTGATAAGGAATTATCGAGTTCAAGCCTATTATCGAATCCTCTTATCGAACCGATTCCTTATCGATTCTCTTATCGAGTCCAGATAGGTTGTTGTATATGGAAAAAAACACACAATATTTGGTTTAACAAAAGCTCACTTTTATTATATAATAAAAAAATAAAATCTAAAAATAAATAAATATTGACTGTTACCCACCTAAAAAAATAAAATAAAATAAATAAATATTGACTGTTGTTACCCAAAGTATATTAAGTGGGATTTTTCAGAGAAACAAATATATACAGTAACACAAAAACAACCTGTCTCTGTGATCACTATAGGTGTATAAATAATAATATAGTGTTAAATAAAATCAGTACCTTGGGCACAAAACTGAAAATAATACAGCTCTCCAAAAAGTGCACTTCTGCTGCTATTTGACATAACTGTTTGTTATGATGCTTTGACATTTTTGCACTTTATTTCTTTATTGAAAGAAAATTATATGAAGAGAAAAGTTGTTTGCAAATGTGGTTACAATGCTAAAAAATGAAAAGTTAAAGCTAAAAAAAGAAATACGCTTTAGTGAGTTAACATTATTTCTTTATAGGGGGAAAGATGTTATGAGCTAGAGAATATAACAACTACACTACCCAGCATGCAACGGGAGTTACGAGCATGCGCGGTAGCCCCGAAAAGTGATGCATGTTGCTACGCTGTGAAAGTAAACGTCAAGAACTCAGCCAACACGCCTAGTCTGCATTATTTATAATTAGACAGACAACACATATACAGTGTGATTTTGTTTTGTTTACAAGGAAAGAAAAACAAAAGTTCAAAAAGGGAGATGTGTTGTATATATATATGTACAGTATGTGCTGCGGTTGCTTTAAGAACGTTGCGACAGCTGCCGTAAAGGAGGTGCGTTGCTAGCCTGGTTGCTATGTTTCCGGTTGGTTGTAAAAGTGTTCGTCATGTGTTTTACCCTGCTAAAATCTCTCAGTAAAGTTATTCGATGGATTATTGCTTTTGTTTTGAACTTTATTACACCTTGGAGCGCTTTTTCCCGTCCATTGTTTTCCTGCTTTCGCTATCTGCGCCTAGTGACTGAGCTACGTGACGTCATTTCTTGTGATGTCACACGGAGCATTTCTGGTCGGGACGGGATTCGAATAAAGAATCAACTCTTTTTCTTTACTATAGTGGTCTCGATAACGGGTACGGGTTCTCAAAAAGGGATTCGAGTCCGAGCACTCGGTTCTTTTCTTATCAAACAACCGGGAAAACCGGTTTCGAGTATCATCCCTAATTAGGGGTGTTGACAGCCATCATGCACACACACATTCATGTTGTGTGCGTTGCCTATTGTCTTTTAAGCACAAAGTCGTTAACAGCTGCTTGTAAAACTGTAGTTAGGGGTGTAATGATTCGTTTTGACGATTCCTTTCCATTCTGAATTTGTGGTTGCTGATTCGATTCAGGGACAATATTGTTGTTTTTTTTAACGATATGATCTGAAATCGATTCAGTAACTTCAGAGCAAAAACAATTCAAGCAGTGTGACTGTGTTGGATCAAAGTGGCTATGTGGGAGCTGTCTTTCTGGATCTGAAAAGAGCTTTTGACTCACTAAATCATAATGTACTAATTTAAAAAATGTCCCACATTAATTTCTCTGATGGTGCACTCTGCTGAATGAGATCATACTTGTCAAATAGAAAACAGACTGTTCAGATCAGAAACTCAATGTCACCTTACCTTAGCTGTTCAACAGGGGTACCCCAAGGCTATCTTGGGCCCAATTCTGTTCAGTCTCTATGTAAACGACTTACCTACAGTCTGCCCAGATCTTAATTTGCAATTATATGCTGACGATACAGTGCTATATGTACAAGCTAAATCAAAACAAGAAGCTGCAACAAAACTATCAGCAGCTCTGGCACAGGTATCTCACTGGCTCAATGAATCCTGTTTACACCTCAATACCAAAAAGACTGTATGTATGTTCTTCTCTTTCGTAAGTCAGCAGAGGGCGATCAACCGTCTGTAGTGGTTAATGGAGAGAGCCTTGCTATTGTAGAAAAATTCAAATATCTTGGTGTGGTCTTTGACACAAATTTATCATTCAAAGCACATGTTAAAAAAATTACAAATATCGTTAAATACACTCTGTCAAATTTCAATCATATAAGACCATTCCTCACTTCCAAGACGGCTAAAGTCTATATGCACACCATGATATGCTCACATATAAATTATTGTTTCCCAACTTGGACACACACAACAGAAACTGTACTAAAACCCATCAAGTCTCTCTTCAAAAGGGCAGTTAAAATCCTTGACAGGAAACCGATGCACTTCCACAATTGTATTATACTAAAAAAAACTTTACATTCTTGATCTGGATAGTTACCAGATCTTTATGGATGCATGTTTCATCTACAAAGTTTTAAATGCGCTTGCATTAGATTAATTCATTCAGAGGAGAAACAGTGAAGGACGGAGAACTAGGGCCTGGTCCCGAGGTGATTGCAATACACCAAGACATAGAACACAATTCAGTCAAATGGTCACCTCTGTAGGAGGAACGCAATCCTGGAATAAGTTGCCCACACACATTAGAGACTGTGATAACTATCCAATTTAAAAAAACAAAAAACGTAAACACTGGCTAAAAATAAATCCGACATGCACCCATTAAACACTGTTTCCAGACTCCAGCCCGTTGCAGTGGGCTTCTGGCCAGCGTATTTGAAGCTGTGAGTGAATTGTCTGCCCTGGTCTATTGTCTTGTAATTTTGTATTGCAACTGCTTGTCTTGTCTGTTTTATGATGTCTTATTTATTTCTGTCATCGTGGTTGTAAAGTCTTATGTGTCTCACTGTGTGATTTTAGAAACCTGCCTTGGGACTACAGCTGAAAATCTGCATTTATGCTAAGTCCGGCACATTTACACTGTTTATTCAAGTGTTGATTAATATGCACTGTCTCAATTACATAAAGGAAATGCAAATACTGTGAGTTAAATACTAGACCCTACAGGTGAAGTTTCCTACATTCCTGTTATTTCTTGTTAGGGAATTATGTATAAATGAATTATGAATACAAACAAGCAAGTAAACAACAATTAATAGTTAATGCATTCACAATTAATAAAGTGCAACCAACACTTTAGGTTGAATTAACAAAATGAAACCTTTTCTGCTCACGTTGTCAATATTTGAGCACTTTTTAATATAACTACAGTAATCAACATTTCACCAGTAGATTTACCTGCTAAATAAAGTCTCCGACCCGGCCAGACAGAATTTGTTCCCCGCCCTGGTGTTGTCGATGAAGGACAGCGTCCCAGGTGGGCTGAAACATCTATGCCCTTACATCCCTGTTGATGGAGTTGACCCCTCGCTTCCTAATTTCCATAGCTTCTCTGATCCATCTGTAGTATTTATTTGTTTCTGATGAAATGACTTCTCCTTGGCTGCCAGTTGTTCACTGCCATATTGTTGTGTTCCGGAAGTCGTAACTCCGCTGTGACTTCCGTTGTTTCGGTCGCATCCTTGGTGGCTTTAAGTTGAGTTGTGGCTTCATATTATTGTGTTGTGTCATTTCAATCAACCAATCAAAGTTTACCTATACAACCCTTGATCACAAATGTCTCAAAGGGCTGCACAAGCCACAACGACATCAGGGCAAGAAAGAACTCAACCAAATGGGAACAACGAGAAACCTTGGGTGACCAGTGCAATGGATGTATTTGTTGTGGCTGCTGTACTTGAACGTTTTTGTGTTATAATTTATGATATTGTTTTGTGGTGTTTGGATTTGGTATGACCTTTCTTGACCACTGTAGCTATTCGCCATTTTTGTTTTGATGAAACCACAGACAAGCAGGCAAACTTAACGTTTAACGTCCTTATCATTAAAAGTGCTAAACTTCATCGAAAGTCTTCAGTTCTTAAATCCAATGTTTTCCTTTTTCTAGTTTCAATAAAATCAATCTATTCTCTTTGAAAACGATCTTGGATCAATCAATACCTGTCTTCTGAAAGGCAAACTTGCAGAGCACAGATCGATGTAGTTGAATCTAAAGAATATAAATCAATATATCGATTAAATTGTTACACTCCTATTAGCTATGTTTGCCTGTGTGTGAGACTCCAAAAGTGAGCTGGGCTTTAGCCGAATGCTTGCCAGACAGGTTTTCTCTTAAACGACAAATATTGTCGTGTAACAGTCACGACATCAGTGTCGCAACTCCAAAACGTCCTGTCGCTTGAAAGTAAAAGCATGGGTCACGCTTCCTGCTTGGCCAGTAAAGCACATGGAGTTCCTGAATGCAACGTTGTGTATGGTTTACTTTTACAGACATAAACTTGATGGGTTTGTCTATAGACAGCATGTAAATAAAGTGTCCTGTAAAACGTCCAATAAAGCGATCAACAAAAGTTATGGCTACCCAGCTCCACGCTCTCCTCTCTCCTACACTGAGTATTGGTAAAAATGCCCCTTTATAGTGCACTGAACTTCCGTTCTGTGCATATACACCCACACAAACAGCTCGTTCAGGTCATGGCATGTAAATTGAGAATTGTTGGCAGTTTTTGGATGTTGTTTAAAGGGCTTTATAGGCAGAATAGATGAATACCATTAGCTACATTGTGAGCCACCTCTTGCTAGAATTGATTTACGATTTAGAATGTATAAAAAAAGAGAGAGAGGTATGTGTTCTTGTCTCACATAGGTATTGTGATTGATAAGCAAAATCTCTGTAAATATTGCAGTTCCCTTTCAAAGAAACGTGAAATAAATTAGCTTGATCTATACAACTTTTTTGAAACTGTTGAAACTATTTATTATGAATCTGCTAAAAGTGTCTTATCAAAACCTTTGGGTTGTGCTGTCGTCTTGGAAAAGTGGAACATATTAATACTAAACATTTTGAGGGAAGGTTCTTTTCGTAAAATGTGTGTAATGTCAACATAACAACACCCTGCAGTTGACGTGTGAGTTACAACTTATCTTCTATGGTCGCAGACAAAGAAGTTGACCTACTGCTCACCTCCATGGGGCCGGAATGATGGCATTTTGTTTGTTTATTGTTCATTACTTTCAAATTTATTGTGTCACACAGTTTCAACTCCTTCCTGGCAGCCAGCAGTTACTAACGATTTGGGGAGGGTGACAAATATTTGGCATGTGTTTATTTTGTAATATCAAAGAAGGTGTTTAATCAGCAGGAGCCGGCTGTGCACAGAGATCATGGTAAATTGTATTTAGGGCATCGTTAAGATAATCGATGACCAGTCGACAAACAAAATATTATAGTAGGCAACGAACGTTCGTTGCAGCCCTACTTTTAATGCGGATCACAGTTAACGGATCACTTATACCTCATATCTTGCATCTTAATTCCATCCATCCATTCATTTTCTACCGCTTGTCCCTTTTGGGGTCGCGGGGAGTGCTGGAGCCAATCTCAGCTGCATTCGGGCGGAAGGCGGGGTACACCCTGGACAAGTCGCCACCTCATCGCAGGGCTGCATCTTAATTCTTCTATGTAAATTAGAAATGACTTTTTACAGCATGATGGTGAAAGAATTGAAACAGCTGTGTAAATAATTTACTTTTGTATACCCGACCTAACATTTGAGATGGGAAAAATGCTCGATTCTCCGTTGCAACACGATAATTGGGTGATTCATTAATCAACGGAAAAATGTTCAAATATCGATTATTTGTATTGTAGGTTAATTAAAGGAATACAAACAGTTAAAAAATGCGGCATTAATGCTAATGTTAGCTAAAAATTAGATCAAGGTTTTTTTTAAAACTAACTGTAGGTGAAAAATTTGCTAACATTCTTTTAACGTTATGTGTTAGCTGAATGAGGAGGAGAGGACAAGCTATGCTAACCGTGGCAAGTTTGAATGTGAAGTAATGAAACATGAAAAGAATAAATGCTTTGTACACTTCAACTGAAAGTTAATAAACACATGTTACAGCAAAGAGTAACCAGCTAAGTTGATAAGTAATTAAAGACAATAATAACTATACAGTACGTCAACATGTCTGTCAGCCATAGATATGAATGAGAAGATAGACAACACACGCCTTTCAGCTGCAGGTTCATGGCGACCAGGGCCAAAGTGTCTGAACATTTGGTGGTTTTAGGAGGCACAGAAATGAAATCAAGGATGAATGCTCGCCAAGTAGGGACATTTATGTATTTTTTCACCTAGCGGGCAGCAACATGTCTTTCCATCAGTCCGTTTTTTACCATTTTTTAGACCATTATCTATCCATTCTGTCCCTCACGGGGTCGCGAAGGGGCTGGAGCTGCACTTGGGTGGGCGGCAGGATACACCCTGGACAATTCATCGCAGGGCCAACACAGATAGACAGACAAGCATTCACAATCACATTCACACACTCGGACCAATTTAGTGTTGAATATCAGCAGTCATCCACATACATATACAGTATATATACATATATATATATATATATATCCATCCATCCATTTTCTACCGCTTGTCCCTTTTGGGGTCGCGGGGGGTGCTGGAGCTTATCTCAGCTGCACTTGGGCGGAAGGCGGCGTACACCCTGGACAAGTTGCCACCTCATTGCAGGGCCAACACAGATAGACAGACAACATTCACACTCACTAATTTACACACTAGGGCCAAATTTAGCGTTGACAATCAGCAGTCTTCCATATATACACAAAACAAGTGTAGATGGCACGTTGTCCCTCCATCCATCCATTTTCTACCGTTTATTCCCTTCGGGGTCGCGGGGGGTGCTGGAGCCTATCTCAGCTGCACTTGGGCGGGAGGCGGCGTACACCCTGGACAAGTTGCCACCTCATTGCAGGGCCAACACAGATAGACAGACAACATTCACACTCACTAATTTACACACTAGGGCCAATTTGGTGTTGCCGATCAACCTATCCCCAGGTGCATGTTTTTGGCGGTGGGAGGAAGCCGGAGTACCCGGAGGGAACCCACGCAGTCACGGGGAGAACATGCAGACTCCACACTGAAAGATCCTGAGCCCGGGATTGAAAACAGAATACAATGATTTGCAAATCCTTTTCAACTTATATTCAATTGAATACACTGTAAAGACAATATAATTAATGACTAACTTAGAATTTAAAGGCAGCAACACATTGGAAAAAAGTTGGCACAGGGGCATTTTTACCACTGTGTTACATGGCCTTTCCTTTTACCAACCCTCAGTAAACGTTTGGGAACTGAGGAGACCAATTTTTGAAGCTTTTCAGGTGGAATTATTTCTCATTCTTGCTTTGATGTACAGCTTAAGTTGTTCACACAGATGTGTAAGTTACCCATGCCTTGGGCACTAATACAACCCCATACCATCACAGATAACAGCTTTTGAACTTTGCGCATATAACAGTATAGATAGTTCTTTTCCTCTTTGTTACGGAAGACACAACGTCCAGTTTCCAAAAACAATTTGAAATGTGGACTCATCAGACCACAGAACACTTTTCCACTTTGTATCAGTCCATCTTTGCGAAGCCAGCGGCGTTTCTGGGTGTTGTCGATAAATGGCTTTGGCTTTGCATAGTAGAGTTTTAACTTGCACTTACAGATGTAGCGACGAACTGTAGTTACTGACAGTGGTTTTCTGAAGTGTTCCTGAGCCCATGTGGTGATATCCTTTACACACTGATGTCGCTTTTTCATGCAGTACCGCCTTTAGGGATCGAAGGTCACCGGTATTCAATGTTAGTTTTGGGCCTTGCCGCTTACGTGCAGTGATTTCTCCAGATTCTCTGAACCTTTTGATGATATTACAGACCGTAGATGGTGAAATCCCTAAATTCCTTGCAACAGCTCGTTGAGCAATGTTGTTCTTAAACTGTTTGACAATTTGCTCACGCATTTGTTGACAAAGTGATGACCTTCGCCCCATCCTTGTTTGTGAATGACTGAGCATTTCATGGAAGCTGCTTTTATACCCAATCATGGCACCCACCTGTTCCCAATTGGCCTGTTCACCTGTGGGATGTTCCAAATAAGTGTTTGATGAGCATTCCTCAACTTTTTTAGTCTTTTTTGCCACTTGTGCCAGCTTTTTTGAAACATGTTGCAGGCATCAAATTCCAAATGAGCTAATATTTACAAAAAATAACAAAGTGTGAACGTTAAATATCTTGTCTTTGCAGTGTATTCAATTGAATATAGGTTGAAAAGGATTCGCAAATCATTGTATTCTGTTTTCATTTACGATTTACACAACGTCCCAACTTCACTGGCTTTGGGTTTTGTACTTCCTCGAACTAATTGTGTTATTAAATTGAGCGATGCGCCCCGGCTGTCATTATGAGTTTGCAAGTGTAATTTATGGCAATAAGTTGTGCGGGGACAACGTGGATGAGACAAATGAGCCAAACAAGACTCAACAGGGCCGTAAACTTGTCTGTGTGACACATCGCAAGGCACGCAATTCTGTCAACAACTGATATCTATTTTAGACGACTTGCAAAGCAAACTTCCTAATCTTGGCAAAGTGGAGTATGTGTATTTATTTTTACAAGCCTGGCACACGTGGGAGGCACAGTGATGCCAATTCTCTGTCTGGAGCATGTACACACTGGAACAGCTGGACACTTAGAATAGAAGCCACTATTTCGCTCGTTTCACCAATTCCCCTCACTTTTTTCTACATATTTTTCGAATGAACACATTCACGTCATGCGCTACTTTCTGTTTGGCCGTGTGAGAGTGAAAGTGAAATAGTGGAATGCATTCGTTTCTCATAGAAATGACATGAGCGCACTGCCTTAAGGTGCTGCTCTAAACAAGTGAAATTGTTGTTCCTGTTGCCGGTTAGCCAGCAACCTTTACCCTACATAATGTGGCAACAAGCGCCAAGAATAAGTGCACAAGAGCACAAAAGCCCAGCTGGTCCCTAAAGTACTCGCTCGCTTGTCTCGCCGGTCAACGAAAGCTCAGCAGCAGTGTTTGCACATCACACACATGCAGTATGAGAAAAGAAATGAGAAGAGTACCTTAACAAAGTCACAACGCCAGCGGTCCATTCATCCTGAGGTGGAGCTCATCTGCGAGTAGCTCTGACAAGGCTGAGCCCATAGGGCTCGCTTTGAGAGAGAGAGGGAGAAAGGGAGAATCTACATGTGCAGTAGAGAGACGGAAGAGCGAGGTGGACTGGCCCTTGAGACAAGACAAGGGTGGGGGTGCTGTGTGTGTTTGACAGTGCAGACATAAAGGCGGGGTCTATTCAACAAGGCTACATGGTTCCAGTGTGGGAGGGGGGGTGGTGGGCGGAGTGGGCCGTGAGCGCTACAGTTAATAAGGCCTTTCTATTTGACTCACACCAGGGGTGCCCACACTGTTTCTGCAGGCGAGCTACTTTTCAATTGACCAAGTAGAGGGGGTCTACCTCATTCATATATATAATTTATATTTATTAATCTATGTACACGTAGAACGCCGAGATGAGCGGTCGCACCCTCTTTCGCTCCCGATCGGGAATTCAAACAACTGCTCGGATTATCCCACACTTCCTCCTTTTTGTACTGTGGATCACCGATTTATATTTTAAACCTCCTCGGATACTTCACCCTCTTGAAAATGAGAGTCAAGAACGCGAAATGGACATCCATAGTGACTTTTATCTCCACGACAATACATCGGCGAAGCACCTTGGTTTTGGAGCTAACGTGTTAGCATCGTGCATGACTGCACATCGAGGCAAAGTGAACATGCCCCTGACTGGAAGGATAGACAGAAAGTCAATAATACTACTATTACTTCTACTATCAGGAGACACTGAACTCAACCCTGGACCTGCAACAACACGGTTAATGTTGTCCCGACTGGCGAAGACTAGCAATGCTACTGCTAGCGTCGCCATCGAAGCTAACTCAGCTACCGGCTCATCTCAGCTCAAGCTCACCTGTGCTCCAGCGGTCGGCGGCTCGGCGGGGGACTTCGCCCCGTTCATCGACACGGTCGGAGGCTCGGCGGCGGCGTTGGAGGACGACCCAGTCATCAGAGAAGGCAGCGACTCAGCGGCGGTGAACGACGCGGCGGCGGTGGACGGCGACCCAGCCATCGGTAATGGCGGGGAACTGCACGAGATGGCGGGGGTCCACGCGGCCTCTCCCCGGTCCATGACGGTCGAGGACGCGGCATACACTGGATTTAGAGGCGCCTTTACAAAAAAAAACATTTTCGTTGTTCTCTTTGTCTTCAAAAAAGCCCGCCAAAAGGAAATCCACCCCCAGCAACCCTACCTGGCATCCCCCTCTCCCCCTCTCCAACTCCGCCCCTCCCCCTCCCTCCCCCTTCACCTGGAGGAAGAACAATATGCCTCTCTCTCTCTCTCTCTCCTTTCTCTTCCTTCTGTTCTTCAACTTCAACAGCAATAATAACCAACAACTTTTCTGGTCAGTACCACAACACAGCGGACTCTGATGCCCTTTTTGGTTCCAGTGGACTACACATCATCCACCTTAATGTGAACAGCCTCTCTGGAGCCAAACTCGACCAAATCAGAGAAATGTTCCTCAACACGAAGGTAAAAATCTTGTGTTTCTCTGAAACCAAATTTGATCAAAGTATTTCTGACTCAGAGATAGAAATAGAAAACTTTTCGGTTATCAGAAAGGACAGGAATAAACACGGTGGGGGCGTTTGTATGTATATTCACCAAGATATTAAATACATAACTCGCACTGATCTTAACCACAATGACCTGGAATCTGTGTGGGCGGAAATCAAATTTAAAAACGCTAAGCCGGTTCTAATAGGGACTGTTTATAGACCCCTAATCAGAGTGATTTCTATGGGGTTTTGGAAGAATGCTTGGCGGGGACAGACAACGTGGAGAAAATTATAACTGGGGATCTGAACACAGATATTCAACGCAAAGATGCGCCTGTCTTCAGATCCTTCAGCAAGTTTTGTAATCTGCACGGTCTTTCCCAGCTAATAGCGCTACCTACAAGGGTGTGTGATTCCACCCAATCAACCATAGATATCATTCTCACTTCAGACCGGCCTAAAATAAAAAATAGTGGGGTCATGATCTGTGGTCTTAGCGACCACTATCTAACCTTCTGCACCTGCAAAATAGCTAAACCTAAAGCCAATGGCCACATAACAGCCCAATCCAGATCCCTCAAAAAATACTCCAATGACAATTTCAATTTAAAATGAGATGAGTGGGACTGGTCCCCTGTGCTCGCGAGCAACCTGGTCGATGTTGCTTGGGATCGCTTCAAAACGGCGTTCCTAAAGATACTAAATGACATGGCTCCCGTGAAAACAGTCAGGATCAAAGCCCGCTTGGAACCATGGATGAATCCGGACCTATTAGCTGCCATAAAAGACAGAGACAGGAAATACTCTGAATACCAAAAATGTAAAACAGAAGTAGATAAACAACCCAATAATATCAACCTCAAATTACTCCTTTCAACTCTCAAAAAGCAATGCAATAAATTAAGAAATAAGTCAACCAACCTGACTAAATCCTTAAAAAAAAATTACATTAACGACAAAATAGAGGAAAACACAAATAAGCCACGTGAGCTCTGGAAAATTCTCAACAACCAGCTTCCTGGTTGCAGCCAGAAACTTAAAACAAGACTCACCAACATCAGCATCAAGGAGGGTGACTCCCTCATTACAGACAAAATGGAGGTAGCTGGCAGACTTAACATCTTTTTCACCAGCATAGCCGCAACCCTTGTCAACAAGCTGTCCCACCACTCTGGTCGCTTTGGTGTAGAACACATTAAAGCCTTCTACAGAAAGCTAGGAGTATCCAACGATGATTTCAAATTAGAAATGGTCACAGCTGATGAGGTGTTTAAAAAATTGAGCGCGCTCCACCCTAACAAGGCCACCGGCCTTGATAATATTCCCTCCAGATTCCTCAGGGACTCTGCCTCCATCATTGCCCCGATCATCACGCACATAATAAACCTATCAATTACACAAGGCCAAGTACCAAAAGATTTTAAGATTGCAAGAGTAACTCCCCTCTTTAAAAAAGGAAGCAAATTGGAACCTGGCAACTACCGACCTGTTTCTATTCTCAGTTCCATTTCGAAAGTAATGGAAAAAATTGTTTATGAACAGGTCGATAGTTACCTTGCCACTAATAAACTCATGTACAAATTCCAATCCGGCTTCAGAACTAACCACTCCACTGACACATGCCTTCTCTATCTGACCGACCACATCAAACATGAGGTGGACGCGGGCAAATACTGCGGCATGGTCATGCTGGACCTTCAGAAGGCCTTTGACACCGTTAACCACGCTATACTGTTGGATAAGCTCAGAGCAATCGGATTTAACAAAAACTCATAGAGCTGGATGCAATCTTACTTGGAGGGGAGGGAGCAGGTGGTAGAGGTGAACGGCACCGTGTCCCCCCCTCTCGGTGAGCTATGGAGTCCCCCAAGGCAGTATATTGGGACCTTTACTGTTCCTAATATACATAAACGACATGTCATCGGCATGCGACTGTGAATTGTTTTTGTTTGCGGATGACTCTGCCTTGCTGGTATCCGGCAAGGACAAGTCACAGGTGGAGAAAATCCTCAGTGCTGAGCTCTGTAGAACTTGCACCTGGCTCGCTGACAACAAGCTATCCATACACTTGGGTAAAACAGAATCCATCCTGTTTGGGTCCCACATCAACCTCAAGAAAGTCAATGACTTCACCATAAAAGTGGGTGACATTGTTATCACCAGGAAAGATGAGGTCACCTACCTAGGTTCCATTCTAGAGGCTAACCTTTCCTGTGATAAAATGGCAACCAAGGTAATCAAAAAGGTTAACCAACGAACAAGATTTCTCTACAGAATCTCCTCTCTGGTCAACAAAAGCACCTTGAGGATTCTGGCGGTAACTCTCGTTCAACCCTTTTTCGATTACGCATGCACCTCCTGGTACCCTAGCACCTCCAAAACCCTCAAATCTAAACTCCAAACATCTCAGAACAAGCTAGTCAGGTTACTGCTAGACCTCCACCCCAGATCCCACCTCACTCCTACCCACTTCTCTAAAGTGGGCTGGCTCAAGGTGGAGGACAGAGTTAAACAACTAGCACTGAGCCTAGTCTATAAAATCCGCTACACCTCCCTGATACCGAAGTACATGTCAAACTACTTCCTTAACGTAAATGACCGCCATAACCACAACACCAGGGGGAGCTCCACTAACCACGACCCCAAACTTTTGAACGGTAGTGTATATATATATATATATATATATATATATATATATATATATATATATATATATATATATATATATATATATATATATATATATATATATATATATATATATATATATATATATATATATATATATATATATTTTAACATTGTTTTTGTTCATGTTTACAAAACTCAGGAAATAACTTCCTGGACACAGAAAGACAACAACCAAGGGTTTGAAAGAGAAGTAGATAGTTATTTTTGCTTTTGTTTAGTTGATGTGTACCTATCAACTTTGTTTTGATTGAATAATTGTATGTAATAAAAAAATATTATGGACTAGTTTAAATATTGTGTTGATATTCTTAAACTGTCAATAGCATTCACCATAAATACATTTCAAATTGTACAGTTAATCTATGTAATTGGTATTGGTGTCCGCCAATCTCACTCATGGATGATCGTTATTGGAATTGGCAGCATGAATCCCTAATTGGATTCATCCTTATTTACTTTATACATAACACATGTTTACAGGGTGTGGTATTGGGGCAAAGATCAGGCCATGTTACACAAGATTAGTAACAAAATAGATCTGATGATATTTTTCAGTGTCAGATATGCAAATTAATATTATGTCGTGCAAATGCCAAAAGCTAAATAAACACAACAGTTAATATTTTGATTTTTTTGCTGAAATACTTTGATCAACTTTTTTCCTAAACAAAATTACAAAACGTGTACTGTCTTTGTTTAATATATCATTTTAACCATTTGATCAAATGATCTTGCACACTCACCAGGTGTCATCCTCTGAAGTGCTCTGATGGCCGGCTGAGTTTCTTTCCATTTTCAAACAAACTTGCCTGTAATTCACAGTCTGAGTGTCCCTTTAGCAGACTCGCAAAGGCGGATGGAGAAAGCCTGACAAATCATTACACGCGTTGTTAATCAGTTATCTTTGTCAAGAGCAGGAACTTGTGTTTTGTGTGTGTAAGTGCTTTTAAAAGAGGAAGGCACCGAGCAGGACCCGCTTGTTGTGTTCACTACTGCATTGAGTTAACCATACAGTTATTTCAGTTACATTGTACAGCCTCTAGGTGGCGTAGTGAGTTAGACGGAAGAGATGCGGCGAGGTGAGGAGAGAAGAAGAATATAATGTAGGTAAATACAGGTACTGGAATAAAGATGCTGACTGGAAAGTAACACGTTCGTGTTGGTTATTTACTATTCACCCAGCATAACACAGCTGCTTGTTGAGAAGAGCAATATGTGTGTTTGTTAGTCTTTGTAGATGCCAGTGAAGGTTATGTGTAGTCTTTGTGGTTATTTTTTTTGCATTACAGATTAATTTATCATTGGCGATTGACAGAGATGTGTGTCACGTGGGGTGTGGTGCATCAGCAAAAGTGATATCAGCTGTTCCCCTGCAGGAATTCTCATGGTGGAGGTGAGAGGGTGACAGGGTAAGTCCTACTCTGCTGACCGCATCAATAGACCGCATTTATATCGCATTTAGTTTGGGAAGGTATTTCATTATTGTTTTCAAGCAAATAAATATTTAAAACACAGCAACCTTGCATTAGGTACAACTTTGCGTTGTACCTAATAAGTTGTACCAACCAGCTTGCGTTAGGTACAACTTTTTTCCCGTTCAGCCTCTCGACGACTATTTATGCTTTTTTTGTGGATAGTCAAACATTCAAAACATAACAACAGCAAACAAGACAAATTGAGTTACAAACCCCGTTTCTATATGAGTTCGGAAATTGTGTTAGATGTAAATATAAACGGAATACAATGATTTGCAAATCCTTTTCAACCCATAGTCAATTGAATGCACTACAAAGACAAGATATTTGATGTTCAAACTCATAAACTTTATTTTTTTTGGGAAAATAATAATTAACTTAGAATTTCATGGCTGCAACATGTGCCAAAGTTGTTGGGAAAGGTCATGTTCACCACTGTGTTACATGGCCTTTCCTTTTAACAACACTCAGTAAACGTTTGGGAACTGAGGAGACACATTTTTGAAGCTTCTCAGGTGGAATTATTTCCCATTCTTGCTTGATGTACGGCTTAAGTTGTTCAACAGTCCGAGGGTCTCCGTTGTGGTATTTTAGGCTTCATAATGCACCGCACATTTTCAATGGGAGACAGGTCTGGACTACAGGCAGGCCAGTCTAGTACCCGCACTCTTTTACTATGAAGCCACGTTGATGTAACACGTGGCTTGGCATTGTCTTGCTGAAATAAGCAGGGGCGTCCATGGTAACATTGCTTGGATGGCAACATATGTTGCTCCAAAACCTGTATGTACCTTTCAGCATTAATGGCGCCTTCACAGATGTATAAGTTACCCATGTCTTGGGCACTAATACACCCCCATACCATCACAGATGCTGGCTTTTCAAATTTGCGCCTATAACAATCCGGATGGTTGTTTTCCTCTTTGGTCCGGAGGACACGACATCCACAGTTTTCAAAAACAATTTGAAATGTGGACTCGTCAGACCACAGAACACTTTTCCACTTTGTATCAGTCCATCTTAGATGAGCTCAGGCCCAGCGAAGCCGACGGCGTTTCTGGGTGTTGTTGATAAACGGTTTTCGCCTTGCATAGGAGAGTTTTATCTTGCACTTACAGATGTAGCGACCAACTGTAGTTACTGAAAGTGGGTTTCTGAAGTGTTCCTGAGCCCATGTGGTGATATCCTTTACACACTGATGTCACTTGTTGATGCAGTACAGCCTGAGGGATCAAAGGTCACGGGCTTAACTGCTTACGTGCAGTGATTTCTCCAGATTCTCTGAACCCTTTGATGATATTACGGACCGTAGATGGTGAAATCCCTAAATTCCTTGCAATAGTTGGTTAAGAAAGGTTTTTCTTAAACTGTTCAACAATTTGCTCATGCATTTGTTGACAAAGTGGTGACCCTCGCCCCATCCTTGTTTGTGAATGACTGAGCATTTCATGGAATCTACTTTTATACCCAATCGTGGCACCCACCTGTTTCCAATTTGCCTGTTCACCTGTGGGATGTTCCAAATAAGTGTTTTATGAGGATTCCACAACTTTATCAGTATTTATTGCCACCTTTCCCAACTTCTTTGTCACGTGTTGCTGGCATCAAATTCTAAAGTTAATGATTATTTGCAAAAAAAAAAAAGTTTATCAGTTTGAACATCAAATATGTTGTGTTTGTAGCATATTCAACTGAATATGGGTTATGGGTTGAAAATGATTTGCAAATCATTGTATTCCGTTTATATTTACATCTAACACAATTTCCCAACTCATATGGGAACAGGGTTTGTACATTGTCAGAAAAAGGAGACAAACTGAGTTATTTTGGAACTGGGGGAACTCAACAAGCCACACGTTTTGGACGCAGCGCTAATTAATGCAACTTCAATGATTGACACGGATGCCTAATAGCGCACCTGCAGTCGGGTAACATCAATCAATCATCCATTCATCCATCCATTTTCTACCGCTTGTCCCGTTCGGGGTCGCGTGGGGTGCTGGAGCCTATCTCAGCTGCATTCGGGCGGAAGGCGGGGTACACCCTGTTCAATCCCGGGCTCGGGATCTTTCTGTGTGGAGTTTGCATGTTCTCCCCGGGATTGCGTGGGTTCCCTCCGGGTACTCCAGCTTCCTCCCACCTCCAAAGACATGCACCTGGGGATAGGTTGGTTGGCAACACTAAATTGGCCCTAGTGTGTGAATGTGAGTGTGAATGTTGTCTATCTGTGTTGGCCCTGTGATGAGGTGGCGACTTGTCAATCAAAGTTTATTTATATAGCCCGTAATCATTGGTGTCTCAAAGGGGTGCACAAGCCACAACGACATCCTCGGCTCAGATCCCACATCAGGGCAAGAAAAAACTCAACCCAATGGGAACAACAAGAAACCTTGGAAGGGACCGCATCTTCAGTCAGATGACTAAGGTCTGGAAACACTGGAGTCTCTACTGAAGAAGAAAAATGCTGTTCCCGAAGCTGTTCTTCATCAACCACTGTTCGTGCCCACATGGTTGAAGACTGCTCTAATTGCTCTACCCATTCTTTCCGAAGGTTTACGTGAAAGATATGACGCTCCTTTCAACGGTCTGGTAAAAACAGTTCATACGTTACCGTGCCATTCTTCCTTTGTATAGTGTATGGCCCTTGCCATTTGGCAAGAAGACCACTGTCAGATGTAGGTAGCAATAATAAAACCTTCTGACCCTCGCTGAAAACTCTTCTCTTAGAATTTGCATCATAATTCTTCTTCTGGCGTAGCTGTGTTTTGGCCAGGTTATCATTGGCCAGTTCTTGTAACGTCCATACAGCATACTTGCCAACCTTGAGACCTTTGAATTCGGGAGATTGGGGAGGGGGGAGGGGGTGTTTGAGGTGTGGGGGGCGGGGGGCGGGGTTGAGGGGTCGGGGTGTATATTGTAGCCCGGAAGAGTTAGGGATGCAAAGGATTCTGGGTATTTGTTCTGTTGTGTTTATGTTGTGTTACGGTGCGGATGTTCTCCCGAAATGTGTTTTTCATATACAGCCACCCTCAGTGTGACCTGTATGGCTGTTGATCAAGTATGTCTTGCAGTCACTTTCGTATGTATGCAGAAGCCGCATACAACATGAGAGAGAGTATAAGGAGACACCTTATGTCAAAAAAGATTTACGACCTTAAGGTCAAAAGGTCAGACGGGGGTGGGGTGAAGGGGAGGTCAGAAGGAGGCGGGGCTAAGGGGGATACACTTTATGTCAAAATGTGATTGATGGCCCTGTAAGAGGAGGGGTGGGGTGAAGGGGAGGTCAGGGGAAGGCGGGGGTAAGGGGGGTGAGTTACTTTATGTCAAAATGCGATTTACGACTCTTTGAGTATTAACACACACACACACACTGGTATATGTGAATGGTAAGTCTTTGTTAGTACGAGCATTAAGAGAAAATGGAAAAGATGGAGAAACCTGTTGTTTCAGTAGGCATGATTAGTGAAACACCAGTTTCAATTTATAAAAATTATAAAACTTACCACGACGCTCCTCGGAAAACTAGGATTTTTCTGAATCGCACTCAAATTCCTCCAACCGAGTCTTTGCGGGAGAAGTGGATAGACGTCTTGTCTCGAAGCAGCCGGAATTGGAAATGCGTACTGATGACAAAAAGAAGGTTGTCCTTTGAGACCACACCCCCAAAGGACCTCTCCTGCCAATACATCAATCAATCAATGATTATTTATATAGCCCTAAATCACAAGTGTCTCAAAGGGCTGTACAAGCCACAACGACATCCTTGGTACAGAGCCCACATACAATACAATACAATACAATACATCAACCAATAGTATTTGAAAACAATCTTTTTGATAGTCTGATTGGTCGAAACTTTTTACGGGGTTCCACCCCCTTTTGAAAACAATACGCCCCTCATTTTTTGACTAATCCACTGGAAAAGTGGTCAAAAGTCATGAAAATGTTTAAAAATCATACCCGATACCATTACCATAAGTCTCGCCGATGACCTTGTGAGTCTAGGGATGTCCAGAAAAATCTAAAAATCCAAAAAAAAATAGGGGGCCGGATTTTGGACGTCGGCGTACCGCGTTTGGCCTATGGCCGTAGTTTGGAGACCAATGGTAAAAATTTACCGTTGACGGCTAGTTTTTTTCTTTGGATTAAATAGAGAGTAAATCTAGCAGAAAATATGCAGTACAAACAAAGAGAGAGAGTTTGGAGGGGCAAGAACACCCTCTTGGGACTTTTGCTGTGCATGCCTTCTCACCACTGCTGTGCTGCTGCGAAAGTCATGAAAATGTTTAAAAATTACACGCGTAATAAACAGAACAATTACAGAATGAATAAATATTTTTAAGCAAAGTTACCATCTTTATTGTTAGTTTTTTTTTTTTGGGGCGGGATGAAATCACACACACACACACACACACACACACACACACACACACACACACACACACACACACACACACACACACACACACACACAGCAAATTGGTTGGTACCATGTCTAGAGAGATAGGTAGGGACAGATTTATTGTTGGTGTCTGGTTTTTGTCGGTTGAAAAACCATATCTAATGAGAGTGGTAGAGACAGATTTAAGGCGGGAGAATTTTTTTATTTTTTTTGAACACACACACACACACACACACACACACACACACACACACACACACACACACACACACACACACACACACACACACACACACACACACACACACACACACACACACACACACACACACACACACACACACACACACACACACACACAGCAAATTGGATGGTACCATGTCTAGAGAGATAGGTAGAGACAGATTTATTGTTGGTGAGAGATAGGTAGAGACAGATTTATTGTTGGTGAGAGATAGGTAGAGACAGATTTATTGTTGGTGAGAGATAGGTAGAGACAGATTTATTGTTGTTGTCTGGTTGTTGTCGGCAAAACTATGTCTAATGAGAGTGGTAGAGACAGATTTAAGGCGGGAGAATTTGTTGACAAAAACCAGATGTTATTTCTCTAGACACTAAAAGGTCTGCTGTTTGTAATGTTACCAAATTACTGATTTTTAATATTTTTTACTTAATAAAGGGTTTGTATTGTGGTCAAAAGTTTCCAAAATGTTTTAAAATTACACCCGGTATTTAGTCCCAAAAGACCCACCGCAGGCCTCGCGAACCCCAACAAAGTTGCAGGAGGAGCGGGGGGAGGAAAGTTGGAAAAGTGGTCAAAAGTCCCCAAAATGTCTAAAAATTACACCCGGGTACCACTCCAACAAGTCCCGCCGCAGGCATCGTGAGTCCAGGGGTGCTGACATGTCCAAAATGCCCTAGTAAAGTTGCAGGACGATTGAAATATATTTTTGTATAATAACTCTGATACGGTAACACTAGCGAGCAATAGATATTTAAACTGAAAAAAAAAACTATGTCCGTTTGATCTTACAAAGTTGGAAAATTACTCTCGGGGTGTTGTTTAATATTATGCGTATTCATTATTTTGTTTTATAGAGGGAATATGGGAAGATTTTAAAGCGAGTGCATTTTTACAAACACAGTTTGAGGAGTCAGATTTTCATTTTTACAAGAAAAAACATACAATATACAATATATATATACATTTACTTACAGATTTGTATGCCTCTGGCATGTTGGTTGGTCTTGAAGGAGCGTTGGTCTTTAAAGGACTCCAGCCAAAGTGTTTTGACATTGAAGGGTCGCTCGCAGTGGAAGAAGAGGAGACCTTTTTTTTTTTTTTACTAAAGACCACGACATCGAAGGTTTGCTCGCGGGTAACATCATCGAAAAAGACGTCGAAGGTCGTACATGCAACTGCTGTAAGTTTTTTTTTGTTTTCTGACAATTAATGATAACCGCAATATTTTGGTTACAATAACTGCGATATGACTTTATATTTTAACATTTTTGATTTACATAAACTTGTTGTAAAGCCTCCATGTTTGTTTTGTGTTTTAGCATTAGGAAAAGTTTGTATTGTTTATTATTGTTGTTTGGCACAGTTTATTTTTAACACGCTAAACGTTGTATTGAAGTACATTACAGATTAACACTCGGACATGTCCGAGAAGGAGTATGAAGAAGCGGAGCTAATTTACTGTTTTTGACCAAATTGCATGATTTTGGGTCATTTTTTTTTCTCTTTGAGACAGACCCATGATGAGTGACAGGGGCTACATTCCATATATCAATGGCATGGTGTGGTCCATTATCCTGTGTAGTAATCCGAAAGACCTGCAAATGGCTGGTATGCGATTTATTTGTTGTTGTTTAAAACTTTATACGTTTATGAGCGTCTAAAAGAAACAAGACAGAGACAGATTTAAGGTGGGAGATTTTGTTGACAAAAACCAGATGTTATTTCTTTAGACACTAAAAGGTCTGAACAACCTCTTAAACTGGATCATATCAGTACAATTTTTAACTTTTTTTCACTTAATCCATTTCATAATGTAATTTTACATACTGATATGCTAAAAGTTTGAAGTGTTGTATGTGCATACAAAAGGTTTTAAGTTACTTTTTTTTCACAAGTTTTATTTTTCTGTTTAGTTGAGAAGAATTGTTGTACGTTTTTGGGTAGCAAATTGTAGTTTGCTTTGTGCATACTTTGGGGAATATTAATATTTTTTTGATTTAGTAAATAATGGGTTCGAGTCTTTTTAAATTTGACATTATATATCATTTTAACTGATTTTTTTTTGTAACATGGTTAGCAAATGTAGCGTATGGATTTTTTTTTTTAGCAAATACTGTAGACGCTATCACGTGCTCATGTGTTTAAAGAAAAACAAGTCAAATACATAAGTTGGCATGAGGTGCCAAAAAAAAGGCTTTTACATTGTTTTTGCTTGTTTGCTGCTCTTAAATATGCAGAATGATTACATTATGAAATGCAAGATGGCTTTTTGGTGCAAACTTTTTTACAATGATGTCTGTCTTTTTTAGTTTTAAATGATCTTAAAACTCTGATCTTTTTGAGCCTTTTGATGTCTTTTCACTTTGCTTTAATTTATTTTTGAGTCATCTTTCTCTATCGACACCCCACTAGTACCATCCCCCTTTCAGCACACACAAACCATTTAGTTATGACATGCAGTAGCTAGAAGCACTCCAATGTTTGTGTATTTTACTCATTAAACAAATAATCACAACATCAAAATACAAATGGATGCTTTTTTTTTTTTAAATCGAATGAATCAATTTGACGAAACGTTACAACCCTCGATTTTTTAATTATTTTTGTGTACACCCTAGTAATCATGTTAGAACAATACGCAAGACTGCGGCTATGTGGTAACAGTGGTCAATATAATCAGCAGTCTGCCTGTTCTACCCAGTAGAAGTAGTGAGTACACAAGAGCTAACATGGGCAAAGAGATGATGAATAAAAAGAAAAAAGGAGTTGTCGTCAGCAGAAAACAAAACAATTGACGATAAGCACAATAAAAAAAAACCTGAAGTACAACAAAGCATACATAGCCTTTTGGATGTACCATGAATACGTTAGGAAATGAGGAAAGGCAGGTGTGTGTTTTATACCATCTACTACACTTTGTATTATCCTATCTCTTTGAGATGCCTTTTTTTTTTTTTTTTTTTACTGTTGCTGCAATAAAAACAGTACAGATCTAATCTTAATACAGAGGATGATACAACAGCGTTTGGTTTAGGAGAGAACACAACGAAGCTAATACAAAAATTAAGAAAAGAAATACCACTAGTTTGACAAAAACAGACTTTCCTCGAACCATGGTAAAAACTGAATGTGTTCATACAAATTAATATGTTCCTATAAATTAAACACTGTTAAACACTGTTAAAAAAGTTTGAAATAATTAATTGCATTGTAATTTGGGTTTTATAAAAAAAAAATGCTCAAACTAATGCAGTGCCTGTTTGAAATGTTTATGGGTCAAGCTTTTTAAAAATTGTATTTTGGAAAAATTAAATGTTTAGGGAAAGCAAATGCAACGTTGCACATTTATACCGTAGAATAAGCTACGGTATAGACTATATTAGTACAAATTTTGCATTAAACAAAAAAAAACAAAAAAACATAGCTCTTTTTAAAAAGAATAAACAATTTTAATGCTATTGTGCTATGTTTAAAGAAGTGCTCAACTTACGGAATCATTTGCACTTTTTTATGTATTAACTTTGCATTTGCTTTCCCTAAACATTTAATTTTTCCAAAATACAATTTTTAAAAACTCGAGGGTTGTAACGTTTCGTCAAATTGATTCATTCGATTTAAAAAAAAAAAAGCATCCATTTGTATTTTGATGTTGTGATTATTTGTTTAATGAGTAAAATACACAAACATTGGAGTGCTTCTAGCTACTGCATGTCATAACTAAATGGTTTGTGTGTGCTGAAAGGGGGATGGTACTAGTGGGGTGTCGATAGAGAAAGATGACTCAAAAATAGGTTGGAGTTCAAATCCCAGCCGAGTCATACCAAAGCCGAGTCATACCAAAGACTATAAAAATGGGACCCATTGCCTCCCTGCTTGGCACTCAGCATCAAGGGTTGGAATTGGGGGTTAAATCACCAAAATGATTCCCGGGCGCGGCGCCGCTGCTGCCCACTGCTCCCCAAGGGGATGGGTCAAATGCAGAGGACAAATTTCACCACACCTAGTGTGTGTGTGACAATCATTGGTACTTTAACTTTAACTTAACTTAAATAAATTAAAGCAAAGTGAAAATACATCAAAAGGCTCAAAAAGATCAGAGTTTTAAGATCATTTAAAACTAAAAAAGACGGACATCATTGTAAAAAAGTTTGCACCAAAAAGCCATCTTGCATTTCATAATGTAATCATTCTGCATATTTAAGAGCAGCAAACAAGCAAAAACAATGTAAAAGCCTGTTTTTTTTGGCACCTCATGCCAACTTATGTATTTGACTTGTTTTTCTTTAAACACATGAGCACGTGTTAGCGTCTACAGTATTTGCTAAAAAAAAAATCCATACGCTACATTTGCTAACCATGTTACAAAAAAAAATCAGTTAAAATGATATATAATGTCAAATTTAAAAAGACTCGGACCCATTATTTACTAAATCAAAAAATATTAATATTCCCCAAAGTATGCACAAAGCAAACTACAATTTGCTACCCAAAAACGTACAACAATTCTTCTCAACTAAAGAGAAAAATAAAACTTCTGAAAAAAAAAGTAACTTAAAACCTTTTGTATGCACATACAACACTTAAAACTTTTAGCATATCAGTAAGTAAAATTACATTATGAAATGGATTAAGTGAAAAAAAGTTAAAAATTGTACTGATATGATCCAGTTTAAGAGGTTGTTCAGACCTTTTAGTGTCTAAAGAAATAACATCTGGTTTTTGTGAACAAAATCTCCCACCTTAAATCTGTCTCTGTCTTGTCTCTTTTAGACGCTCATAAACCAACAACAACAACCCAAAATCATGCAATTTGGTCAAAAACAGTAAATTAGCTCCGCTTCTTCATACTCCTTCTCGGACATGTCCGAGTGTTAATCTGTAATGTACTTCAATAAAACGTTTAGCGTGTTAAAAATAAACTGTCCCAAACAACAATAATAAACAATACAAACTTTTCCTAATGCTAAAACACAAAACAAACATGGAGGCTTTACAACAAGTTTATGTAAATCAAAAATGTTAAAATATAAAGTCATATCGCAGTTATTGTAACCAAAATATTGCGGTTATCATTAATTGTCAAATGTGCTCAAAATAACTAACACCTTAAAATATTTTAACAAAGTGTTGTTTAAAATAAACACATGTATAAAACATTAGCACCACACCTATATAATATACTTTCTTTAGTAAAACAAACATAAATATTGTTCTGCTATTATATGATTTTTCTTTATGTTTTTTCTTTATATGTTTTAATTTGTAAAGGTTTTAAAACGTTTATTGTTAGAGGCAAAACGCATGTTGTTTGTAAGACGTTAATGTGTTTTGTATTTCTGATAAATTCCCGAAGCTGTCATTAGTGTTGTTTTGTTTGTATTTATTGTCGCTATTTTGACCGTCCTCAAAACATTGATTACTATTTTTTTTACCAGCACTTTTCTCGTCATTTTTACCTTTCAATGTTTTCTTAAACCTTAAAAAAGAACTACATGTCTTCAGCTCCTCACTGAGCTTGTTCCACCATTAAACTCCTAAATCTGAAATACATTTGTATTTTATATTTGTTTTTACTTTACCTTTTTCAAAAATCAATATACCCCGTAAATTATAGTTTTCTCCTCTTAATTTAAATAACCTAAGAATACAAGCTAAAAGGCTAATGTTCTTTACACAAAACATAATTTCCATTGTTTTTAAAAACACAATATTTAAACATTTTTAACACATTAAAACTTATAAATAACAGATTGGTATGTTCATAGTAGCACACTTTGTGTATTATTCTAACGACCCCTTTTTTCAAGTTTAATTAATGGGTCCATGTTTGTTTTATAAACATTTCGCCAAACTTCAACACAATATGTTAAATATAAAAAATAAAACAATAATATAACATATGCAAACATGTCTTATTCAGCATGTGTTTTACTTTATAAAGAATAGAAATACATTTAGATATTTTTCCCTTTTATATATTTAATATGCGGTTTCCAACATAATTTATAACCAATTATTATTCCCGAGAATTTAGTTTCATATACTCTATCAATTTCCCCTAGATTTAATTTTAATTTTGCTTCACAATTTGTCCTTGCACCACGTCGGTATAAATAAATATTTCTAAACAAAGTTGTCGTCTTTATTGTTAGCTGGCATTAAGAAATGTAACAATAAAGTGTGGGTAAAAATATGAACGACTTTAAAGGCATGTGGCGCTGTCGTTTTCACTCATCACTTTCACACTCGCACCCGAAAACAAACCCCCACCTCTGGAATCAGACCCCTCCTACTTCTAAGCGCGCCAAATTCATTTTGCAAAAAGACGCTCTATAGTGCAGACCTGGGCAAGCTGCGGCCCGCGGGCCGCATCCGGCCCTTTGTGCGTCCCTGTCCGGCCCGCGTGAGGCCAATTATAAATTACAAAATAAATTTAAAAAAGTATCTATGTCGAGTGTGCAATACAACGGTGCTGCTTTTGTTTTGAAAATCGTTATTTGTATTACTTCCGTGTGGACGTATGCGTGATTGTGAGTGAATGTGAACAACTGCAATTACAAAATAAAGTTGAAAAAACATCTATGTCCTGCGCGCAATACAACTGTGCTGCTTTTATTTTGAAAAGTATTATTTATGGGCGTGTGTCCGTGTGTAACCTGCGAGTGAAGGTGCACATGCAGCGACAAGTGATGCACGGTTTACACCCGAGACGCTAAAAAGAGAAAAGTTGATGAGGAATGCCGTGTTTTCAACAACACATGAACTGCAAAGCAACGTCCCCTCACCTAAGGTGCGTGCCTGCGCAATTGCGCACTGCTCAAGCGTCCGCTGCGCGCAGCAAGTATATGCCGCGCACCAAATCAAATCCCATCTGAATTCTAAACAAAATAAACATATTTATTCCATGTAATTTTGCAATGCAACTTTGAGTGACATTGACAACAAGCGGCCCTAATGGTGTTCGTCAACACCGTTCAATTGAACACCGTTCAATTATTGTAACGTCTATCGAGATGCTTCGAGGACAGGAATTATATCGATCACTTTATTGAACAAAACTGTTTATATTCGGACATAACCACACCAAAAACATGAGTAAAACAATTCTATCTCGAAAAACTAGTCATTTTCTGCCGTACAAACCAGGCCAAAACCAACTTGTCATCTGTCACCAACACGCATAGCACTAAACCACTGGTGCGTTTATGGCCACACAAAAAGTCGGACAACTCAAACACCACACACAGTTACACTATGACTCCTCAGTCATACGTGTGCTTATTTTACTGTCATTTATTATTAATGTTAATTTATATATATTAGTCATGGAATGCTGTTACACACACTATGTTGAAGTATTACTATTATTATTATTATTATTATTATTATTATTTATCTTACGGTATATATAAAAAATAATATTGAGCAAAATTTAATTGAAATATTGTCGATGTGGCCCTCCAGCAGTGCTCGGGTAGCTCATGCGGCCCCCGGTAAAAATTAATTGCCCACCCCTGGTCTAGTGTGAACATCTCCTACCGCCGCTTTAAGGAAAAACATGCAGAAAACAAAAAAAAAAACTTACAGCAGTTGCATGTACGACCTTCGACGTCTTTTTCGATGATGTTACCCGCGAGCAAACCTTCGATGTCGTGGTCTTTAGTAAAAAAAAAAAAAGGTCTCCTCTTCTTCCACTGCGAGCGACCCTTCAATGTCAAAACACTTTGGCTGGAGTCCTTTAAAGACCAACGCTCCTTCAAGACCAACCAACATGCCAGAGGCATACAAATCTGTAAGTAAATGTATATATGTGTATATATATATATATATATATAGTGGGCGGTATAGCTCGGTTGGTAGAGTGGCCGTGCCATCAACCTGAGGGTTGCAGGTTCGATCCCCGCTTCCGCCATCCTAGTCACTGCCGTTGTGTCCTTGGGCAAGACACTTTACCCACCTGCTCCCAGTGCCACCCACACTGGTTTAAATGTAACTTAGATATTGGGTTTTCACTATGTAAAGCGCTTTGAGTCACTAGAGAAAAGCGCTATATAAATATAATTCACATATATATATTGTATATTGTATGTTTTTTCTTGTAAAAATGAAAATCTGACTCCTCAAACTGTGTTTGTAAAAATGCACTCGCTTTAAAATCTTCCCATATTCCCTCTATAAAACAAAATAATGAATACGCATAATATTAAACAACACCCCGAGAGTAATTTTCCAACTTTGTAAGATCAAACGGACATAGTTTTTTTTTTCAGTTTAAATATCTATTGCTCGCTAGTGTTACCGTATCAGAGTTATTATACAAAAATATATTTCAATCGTCCTGCAACTTTACTAGGGCATTTTGGACATGTCAGCACCCCTGGACTCACGATGCCTGCGGCGGGACTTGTTGGAGTGGTACCCGGGTGTAATTTTTAGACATTTTGGGGACTTTTGACCACTTTTCCAACTTTCCTCCCCCCGCTCCTCCTGCAACTTTGTTGGGGTTCGCGAGGCCTGCGGTGGGTCTTGTGGGACTAAATACCGGGTGTAATTTTAAAACATTTTGGAAACTTTTGACCACAATACAAACCCTTTATTAAGTAAAAAATATTAAAAATCAGTAATTTGGTAACATTACAAACAGCAGACCTTTTAGTGTCTAGAGAAATAACATCTGGTTTTTGTCAACAAATTCTCCCGCCTTAAATCTGTCTCTACCACTCTCATTAGACATAGTTTTGCCGACAACAACCAGACAACAACAATAAATCTGTCTCTACCTATCTCTCACCAACAATAAATCTGTCTCTACCTATCTCTCACCAACAATAAATCTGTCTCTACCTATCTCTCTAGACATGGTACCATCCAATTTGCTGTGTGTGTGTGTGTGTGTGTGTGTGTGTGTGTGTGTGTGTGTGTGTGTTCAAAAAAAATAAAAAAATTCTCCCGCCTTAAATCTGTCTCTACCACTCTCATTAGATATGGTTTTTCAACCGACAAAAACCAGACACCAACAATAAATCTGTCCCTACCTATCTCTCTAGACATGGTACCAACCAATTTGCTGTGTGTGTGTGTGTGTGTGTGTGTGTGTGTGTGTGTGTGTGTGTGTGTGTGTGTGTGTGTGTGATTTCATCCCGCCCCAAAAAAAAAAAACTAACAATAAAGATGGTAACTTTGCTTAAAAATATTTATTCATTCTGTAATTGTGCTGTTTATTACGCGTGTAATTTTTAAACATTTTCATGACTTTCGCAGCAGCACAGCAGTGGTGAGAAGGCATGCACAGCAAAAGTCCCAAGAGGGTGTTCTTGCCCCTCCAAACTCTCTCTCTTTGTTTATAATGCATATTTTCTGCTAGATTTACTCTCTATTTAATCCAAAGAAAAAAACTAGCCGTCAACGGTAAATTTTTACCATTGGTCTCCAAACTACGGCCATAGGCCAAACGCGGTACGCCGACGTCCAAAATCCGGCCCCCTATTTTTTTTGGATTTTTAGATTTTTCTGGACATCCCTAGACTCACAAGGTCATCGGCGAGACTTATGGTAATGGTATCGGGTATGATTTTTAAACATTTTCATGACTTTTGACCACTTTTCCAGTGGATTAGTCAAAAAATGAGGGGCGTATTGTTTTCAAAAGGGTGTGGAACCCCGTAAAAAGTTTCGACCAATCAGACTATCAAAAATATTGTTTTCAAATACTATTGGTTGATGTATTGTATTGTATTGTATTGTATGTGGGCTCTGTACCAAGGATGTCGTTGTGGCTTGTACAGCCCTTTGAGACACTTGTGATTTAGGGCTATATAAATAATCATTGATTGATTGATTGACGTATTGGCAGGGGAGGTCCTTTCGTACTCCGTCGGGGGTGTGGTCTCAAAGGACAACCTTCTTTTTGTCGTCAGTACGCATTTCCAATTCCGGCTGCTTCGAGACAAGACGTCTATCCACTTCTCCCGCAAAGACTCGGTTGGAGGAATTTGAGTGCGATTCAGAAAAATTCTAGTTTTCCGAGGAGCATCGTGGTAAGTTTTATCATTTTTATAAATTGAAACTGGTGTTTCACTAATCATGCCTACTGAAACAACAGGTTTCTCCATCTTTTCCATTTTCTCTTAATGCTCGTACTAACAAAGACTTACCATTCACATATACCAGTGTGTGTGTGCGTGTGCGTGTGCGTGCATGTGTTAATACTCAAAGAGTCGTAAATCGCATTTTGACACAAAGTAACTCACCCCCCTTACCCCCACCTTCCTCTGACCTCCCCTTCACTCCACCCCTCCTCTTACAGGGCCATCAATCACATTTTGACATAAAGTGTATCCCCTCTTAGCCCCGCCTCCTTCTGACCTCCCCTTCACCCCACCCCCCTCTGACCTTTTGACCTTAAGGTCGTAAATCTTTTTTGACTAAAGGTGTCTCCTTATACTCTCTAACATGTGACTGGGCCGGCACGCTGTTTGTATGATGAAAAAGCGGACGCGTCGACAGGTTGTAGAGGACGCTAAAGGCAGTGCCATCACGGCACGCCCTTAATATTGTCGTCCGGGTGAAAATCGGGAGAAATTTGGGAGAATTTTTGCCCCGGGAGATTTTCGGGAGGGGCACTGAAATTTCGGGAGTCTCCCGGAAAAATCGGGAGTGTTGGCAAGTATGCCATACAGTAGTTGAAACGGTGAAAATCCAGTTTATGACTGTGGTTCTTCTCTGTATGCAAACAACAGGAATGGAAGCTACTGACTTACAAACTTTCTCAGCATGGACTCAAGGGTTTTATTTAAGTGCTCAACAAGGCCATGTGTTTGTGAATGATATGGGCTCATACTTACCCCTTGAATTCCCAGCATGCTGTACATTTCTTTCAACAGTCTAGAGGTAAAATTATGCCCTGGTCTGTAATAATTTCTCTGGAAATTCCAACTCTGGAGAATAGCTGGATTAAACAATTTGCAATCTGGCGTGCCTTGATTTTCTTTAAGAGGAATTCTTCTGGGTATTTTGGGGCATAATTACAAACTACTAAAATGTACTTGTGACCTGCACTACTTCTTTCAAGAGGGCCCACAATGTCCATGGCAATGCGGGAAAAAGGAGTAGCAATCATGGGCATGTTATCCAGGTAGGCCCTTTCGCCTTTCCTGACAGGAGCTGTTAACTGACAGTGCTTTACAAACCTTCACTGCATCAGCATACTGCTGGGGCCAGTAAAAATGTGGGGCCATCCAAGTGTCCTGCCCACAGGATAGAATGGCTTAATTTTAGAATTGTCGACCTCAAACTGTGGGGAATGACTAACCGATCTCCCATCTGGCTTCTGCAATATAACCTGTCACCTTTGAGCACAAAAACTTAATTTCCTGCCCATGTCACTTGTGTTGACTCTGGTACACATTTAGTAAACAAGCTAGCAAGTTTTGAATCCTCTTGCTGAAACCTAGCTATATCGCTAGGAACAGCTATAAGATATCGATCTAGAGGCATGGATACTTTCTCTGCCATCTTTGTTCCCCTTTTCGTCCTTATTCCTCCGTCTTCTGCTTTTTTTCCCTTTAGGCTGAATGCAACACTTATTCCATAGCACTTCCTCTTTTGCAAACGGTAATTCCTTCCAACCCTCCATTAAACTGCCTTGTTGCTGCCTGGCTTTTGACCTAGTAATCGCTAACAAACATTCCCTATTAGACATAGCCCTTTCCTCCTGAGACTGTTGGCTATCAACTCTGTGAGAATGGGGAGATTGCTACCCAGTACCACTTCATACGGTAGTTGTTCAAACACCCCTACTGAAAGGATGTAGCACTGAACTTCAACTTGTATATGTACGTGTGCTATTGGATAGCCTACTTTGTCACCATGAACACAAAGTATGTCAACTGGCTCCCCACTAAAAATGACATTCTTAGCGAGACTAGTTTGTCGGACTAAAGTCTGGTTGCTTCTCGACTCTAGAAGGGCTACACAGGGTCTATTCTCAATTGTTACCCGTATCGTAAGGTGTTCATTTGTCTCTAACTCATTGTTTAAGGACTGAGGGGTAAAACACAGATAATATTTTTAACAAACCTTTGGACATTCAGCCTTAAAAGGACCTGTTTGACCACAAGCGTGACATGTTAAAATGGCTTTGCTTCTAGACCTTAATTGGCTTGACTGCCTGGGGCTAGAGGGTCTTGGATTTCTGGCTTTAAATTCATTGCCAGCATCTAACTTAACTGATGGAATGGGAGGGCAGAGTTTAAATGGGAGGTACTCCGTTGATGAGCGGCGCGCAGCCAGGAAAGCTTCAGCTAGCTCAGCTGCTTCCTTGGACTTAGTTGGATTTCGCTCTTTAAGCCAAGTACCAAGTTCTGGATTCAGTACATTGAGGAATTGTTCCATGATGATAGCATCTGCTATTTGCTCTTTAGTTTTTACCTTGGGTCCCATCCACTTTTCATACAAATCCTTCATGCGAACTTGCAGCTCCTTTGGCGTCTCGCCATCGTCTGGCCAACTGGAGCGAACTCTCACCCAATAGGTGTCTGCACTGATTTCATATTTTTGCAGCCCTGCACACTTTACTTTCTCATTGATCATTGTGCCATAAATGTCCATTGCAAAATATGCTGATTGCGCTTTATTAGTCAACAGTGGTGCTAAATACAGTGCCCAGTCTCCTCGAGGCCACTGACAGGCATGACCAATTCTTTGTGATTGTGATTATGGGGACGGCGTGGCGAAGTTGGTAGAGTGGCCGTGCCAGTAATCGGAGTGGTGCTGGTTACTGGGGTTCAATCCTCACCTTCTACCATCCTAGTCACGTCCGTTGTGTCCTTGGGCAAGACACTTCACCCTTGCTCCTGATGGGTGCTGGTAGCGCCTTGCATGGCAGCTCCCTCCATCAGTGTGTGAATGTGTGTGTGAATGGGTGAATGTGGAAATACTGTCAAAGCGCTTTGAGTACCTTGAAGGTAGAAAAGCGCTATACAAGTATAACCCATTTATCATTTATTAAATAATGTTCAATGTCTTCAATGTCTGTTTAAGGCTGCATTTTTGGCCCTTAAAACCGGAAAACCTCAATACAATAGGATTGTGTCCTACGTTAGTCATCTGTGACTTAACCCGCTCAGGCCCCTCTTGGCTTGTTGGGTGTTGGGGTGGCAACGCCGTCTCCTCCAGGGATGGCACATACAGTATGCTGCGGCTGCACCTTCACTCAGGTGCTGGCAATCTTGACACATCCCTGGCTGCAGTTTGTCAAACTTGTACTGGATTCACTTCTACCGACCCTCCTGGTGGTTACGCTCCTCCTCTAATTTGTTATCACGGTCGGCTTGTTGTTTTATCAAGCTCCGACACAAAGTCTAGGAGTTCTGTTATGCCCACATCCTCCGGCCGAGTATGAACTGCTGCCCCCAGCTGGTTTCCAGCATTTTGCACTTGCGCTGGGAGAGACTCTTCAGCTTGATGTTTCTTCTGACGCGATGACATTTTCTTCACTGCCTCCTACAGGCCGTTATCCCACCATTGTCACCAAGTGTTGTAATGTGGCGTCCGAGGGCCAAATGATAGGAAGGCAGACTTTCAGTTTGCTAGAAGTATATATATTATATTCTAGTTTCTACAAAATAGCCACCCCTTTGCTCTGATTACTGCTTTGCACACTCTTGGCATTCTCTCGATGAGCTTCAAGCACACCTGTGAAGTGAAAACCATTTCCTCTTGAAGCTCATTGAGAGAATGCCAAGAGTGTGCGAAAAAGTAATCAGAGCAAAGGGTGGCTATTTTGAAGAATCAAGAATGTAAAACATGTTTTCAGTTATTACACCTTCATTTTGTTAAGTACATAACTCCACATGTGTTCATTCATAATTGGATGCCTTCAGTGACAATCTACAATGTAAATAGTCATGAAAATAAAGAAAACACATTGAATAAGAAGGTGTGTACAAACTTTTGGCCTGTACTGTATATGTGCACATATGTACATATATGTATATATGTTCCTTAGCATAGACCAAATAACATCCAGGATTAGCGTCCAACGTGATTTCATGTATAATATTCTAAATGATATTAATGTAAGGTTTACCTATGTTTCCTAGGGGATGAAAAGAAGATATTTGAGTTGGCTATGAAATGTTCATATAAATTATTTTTGGGGAAGAAATCAGGGCTAAATTACTCCTATGTTTCAATAATAGTGACATCTCTGTTATATACAAATATATAATTAAATAACTAATGGTCAAAATGTCTCACCACTGAACCTGGAGAAATTGAACTCAAAGCAGAACCTGCACCCAAAGGCCAACAGAGGGAGCTGTGGTCCACTAAAATGGACTTTATCTTGGTTGTGGCTGGTATTATTGTTGGCTTGGCAAAGGTTTGGTAGTTTCCATACCTCCACAAATGGAGAGGCAAACATCTGCTATCATTTCTTTAAATATGGATACAAATTATCTCTGCATGTATGTTGCAATACTTTATTTCAGAATAAAGACCAGAAGTACCTGGACATAAAATGAGTTAACAGCAGTTGGGATTCTCCCGTTGGGGGCGCCACAGGGCTTTGGGGAGACGCTGAGGCTCCTAAAGACAAAATGGATCAGATCAGACATTAGATATTAGAACATATACAGTAGGTTACTAGTTTTGTTAATCAGTTGCTCCAATTCTAGCCCTGTCAACCGTGGGTTGATGATTTATGGGATCAAGCATTGTGGTTTAATACGCGTTAGGTTACACAAATCTAAGGGCTGGGCAGCAGTAGGAACAGAGACAAGATACAAGACGCTTTATTTAGCATTGCACCTAAAAGTACAACGGAAGTCGTTTACAGTCAACTTGTCCAAGCAACAGGTGGCAAAGGCGAGGACGGGAGAGAAGCAGAGTATGTCAACAGAGTGGAGAAGGCCATGTACGCTGGACCGCTGCTAACAGTGTCCAATGGTTAGAAAACAATGTTATTTTGCTCTCTAGCCACAGTATAAGCTAATACTGGCGAGTGTGACCCAATATTATGGGGCGGCTCTTACGAGCTTCACTGTGGCATACTCATATCTCCAAATACTCGTAAGTTAGGGCACCTGTAAGTTGTACCACTGCACTTAAAATATGCAGGGTGTATAAAATCCCCAAAAAGCTGAATATTTAAATAAAAATCTATTTTAGTAATAGTTGTGTGCTGTGCTTGGCCCCCACAAAACACCACAAGTTCACAACTTTGCCATGTATAATAAACAAAAAACAATATGTGACACTTACAATTAGTAGTCACAATTGTTTTGTAAAATGAATGTGTAAATAGAGTATCCTAATTTAGTTCGAGGTATTTTCATATCTAAAGTCACAGTAAGTGTATGTTTCCAAGCTGAATGCCACAAGACATGTTATTCCGCCACGCCAGCAGGGGGAGCACTCGTATAGGAAAGGAGGAAAATGGGAGGTGCTTTTTAGTGCTTCCATGTCTCAGTCAGGTCACACCCTGCTATGACAACGCAATCAAGCACTTTGTGTCTCGTTTTTATTCCTATAAAACAGGTCTGTAAAGTGTGATAATATTAACACATTTGTCTCCAAGCAATTATAAGCGTTTCTGAATATAGAAATATCGAAGTATATTGTTTAAAAGTGTGTATGTGTGATGACATTTGTAACGTTCAATAAGCGATGTCTCCCTTTGTGTGTGAGCGCGTGGTTGGGCGGGAATGGCGGCGGCAGTGGATTTGTTGAAGTTAAACTGTGATTGTTAAGAAGTTTTATAGGTATAGTCAGGTAACAATGTGTGTAATTGTAATTGATTTATAATGACAGTGACAATATAGAAAAAAGCGTTCAAGAAAGCAGCAATATTAAAAAAGAAGCAATGTCAGGATACAGTACAAACATGTAAGATGAAGAGGTTTATTAAAGCAACAGTACCGTTATGTGATGCTTATACACAGGAAAAATTGTGTTTGGGTATGTAACGATCAATCCTCCATGTTTTTGTGAATTTGTTTTATCATTTCAAAAGTAAAGATGTAATTGTTTAACGATGTGAATGAACAAATGTAGAACTGAAATTACATTATCGAAACTATTTGGATGTGATTAAAAGCACAATAGAAATGCAAATGAGAGTAAAGAAATCAAGAAATGTTTAATAAAAGAGTCAGGTCACACCCTGCGATGACAACGCAATCAAGCACTTTGTGTCTCGTTTTTATTCCTATAAAACAGGACACACCACATCAAACACTGGGACCAGGCTACTCAGTGCGAGGCCTATAACAGAATTCTGGAGGCACCGCTGTGATCGGCATCCGACAAAAGAAGATGCTGATCTCCTAATCTACGAATCGAAGGCAGACGTGACGGCAGAAGCAAGTTGAAGCAGCGTGTCGACTGAGGCAGCAACAGGACCAACGCGTGTGAGAGGGACCTTCGCTGGAGGAGTGCAGCACCGCTTGCCCGAGACAACAAAGCTACAGTCTGTCGTTGAGTAACACAATCAACATGGGAGAACGTGTACGTAAAGAGCTGACGTGGGAGGTAAAGAAAATACTCCACGAGTTGACAGCACAAGAACTTTTTGAAATTATTGAGGACATCACACCGGCATCAGATGTTGATTCTTCTGGGGTAATTAAGGGCGATGAAGAGAGTTGTTTTGACTATATATGTACTTACTTAAATTGTAGGACACTACTAGAGTCAGAAGACGAAGGTATTGCATGCTTACTATCTCTAAGAGATACGATTAATGACATCAGAGCCAGTCGTTTCACCGAAGTCCGTCACGCAAAGCAAACAGAGTGTGTTGTCATTAACCCACCACCCTTACAACTGACAACTATACAACAGGGAGAGAGGGATAACAGTGATGACACATTGCCACCTGTTTCCGCTGATCCACAAGCACTCGAGTACCAAATATTAATGGCCAATTATGAGTCGTTGGGGAGAAAGATATCTGAATATGAAACACAGAAGACACGCACGTATAACGCAACACATACGTACGACTCCACAAACATGCCTACTTTGACTGATACACGGCAAGCCCATACCGCCATGCACACACCCACCTCACCTGGTACCCAAACACTACATCAAGCCGCTTCTCACGCTCGCCCTATTAGTATGGTTCCTTTACGAGATATACACTTACTTCAGCGTAGAGAATTTAAAGTTCACGGGGGTCAGGTGGGGAACAGTGTGTCAGATATTAGCTACCATGGACTTTGTAAACAGATAGATGAGGGGCTCAAAGCAAGTCACTCTGAAGGTGAAATCATCCAGGGTATCCTCCGTATTGTCAGACCCAGACAGTTCAAAGATATGCTAGTTAACAAGGATGATTTAACACTCTGTGAACTCAAAAGCTTTTTGCGCTCCCATTTAAGTGGAAAAAGTGGAAGTGAGTTGTTCCAGGAGTTAATGAGCACCCGGCAGCTTGAGAGTGAAAGTCCCCAACAGTTCCTGTACAGGATGATTGGACTAAAACAGAAAGTGCTGTTTGCATCTAGACAAGGTAATATGGACATTGAGTATGAACCTCGTACAGTGCAGAATGTGTTTTTGCGCACTATTCTCCAGGGCCTCCTACCCAAATTTAGTGACATTCGCACCGAACTTAAACCACTGTTGTCCAACTATGCTGTGTCAGATGAAGCACTAATTCGGCATGTGAGCCAGGTGTGCGGTGAAGAGAGTGAGAGGCAGCGAAGACTTGCTCATGGATCTCGTCATAAGGTAACACACGCTCACAGTGCCCAACTTGAGACTGATAAGGACATAGAAAAAACATTACAGCATAAGACAAAGAATAAAAGCAATGTGATAGAGGAACTTAATGCCAAAGTTGATGCCCTGACAAAACTGGTTGAGTCTCTCACAGCTAAACAAATGTTAGAACAACCCTGTAGATGCACAAATGCCAGACCAAGGCCCAGGCAAACAGCAAGACAATATAGCTGCCCCAAGTGTGCTGAAGAAGGCACAAGCCCATGTCACCATTGTTTTCTATGTGGGGAGGTCGGGCACAGAGCTGTTGGCTGTGTCAAGAGGCCTCGTGTCCAGAGTGCTAACCAACCCCCTGCTGATGTCCACACCATAATGAACAGCAGCCCCTGGAGCCCTACAGAGGTGAAGCCACCAGGGGAGAGACCAGCACATGTAAGAAACATTGGAATGTCCTCTCTTCAGTCCAAAGACACTGAGGTGCGTGAACAAGTAGCCCAGTTAGTAGGGAAGAAATGCAGGGTCAAGTGCAACATTAACAATTTTACAGTTGAGTGTTTACTGGACACAGGTGCTCAAGTGAGTCTTCTTGATCGTAAGTGAGTAGAAACTTACCTTCCCGACCATAAGCCACGCCCATTAGCAGATCTAATAGGGCGTAAACCTCTAAGTGTGCTCGCAGTGAATGGGGAGCCCTTGCCGTATGACGGTTGGGTGGGAGTGAATGTGAGTCTCCCTGATAATAGCGACCCAAACCTATCAATACAGGTACCTTTCTTAGTAAGTAGTGTGCCAATGGACCGCCCCCTTATTGGTTTTAACGTAATTGAATGCTTGATAATGGGACCGAAGGGTGAGTCTGACTTCATATCAGCCCTTGTGACCCTCCTACGTGGAGCCTTAAGCATTGAGAATGACAAAGCAATAGCACTTGTCAGTCTGATTCAGACACATGCCTCTCATGATAATGATGTCAGACATGGTATGCTTAAAGTGGGATTTCATGATGTTGTTATTCCAGCCGGTGCGGTCAGACAAGTAAAGTGCTCTTTGAACCCAATGAAAATAACCCACAGTTACAGCGGCTTGATGTCGGTGACAGTCTCTTGGAGATTAACCAAGCAAAAGTACCCTGCTTGAGAATCCCCATAGGCAACCACAACAAGCATGAGGTCACATTATCCTGTAAAACAATATTAGGCAGCATTGAGCTTGTTGTTAAGATAGTATCAACTGACAAACCACAGCTGACTGAAACAAAAGTTCCTTTTGAGTCCCCAAATGCTTAGTCTCAAAACACCAAACAGGATACAAGATCTTGTGTGGTGGAGCCATGGGACCCACCTGTTAACATTGACCACCTGACAGAGGAACAACAGGAAATAGCCAAACAACTCTTGCGAGAGGAGGCAGGAGCATTTGCTCGAGATGACAATGACATGGGGTGTATCAAAAGTTTAGAAATGTCGATTGCACTTAAAGATAATACCCCTGTTCAAAAATCTTATGCATCCATTCCGAAACCCTTGTACAAGGAGGTCAAGGAATATATTGAGGATCTCCTTGCTAAAGGATGGATTGTTAAGTCTAAATCCCCCTACTCCGCACCAGTCATTTGCGTGCGTAAAAAAGGATGGGACACTTAGACTATGTATTGACTATCGCCTTCTGAACCAGCGCACAGTCCCTGACCGCCATCCCCTTCCCAGGATCCCCTGGGGGGATATACTTGGTTCTCCATCTTAGATCAGGGAAAGGCATACCATCAAGGGTTTATTGCAGAAGGTTCACGTCATCTGACCGCCTTTATCACCCCATGGGGTCTATTTGAGTGGGTACGCATACCATTCGGCCTGACCAATGCGCCAGCTGCATTTCAGCGCAGTATGGAGGAAATGCTTGCACCCCTGAGGGATGAGTGTTGCATCCCGTACCTAGATGACATATTGTGTTTTGCCAAGACCTTTGAAGATCACATTGAAGTGCTCAGGAAAGTTTTGAGAGCCCTGCAGAAGCATGGAGTGAAACTCAGGCCCACAAAATGTGACCTTTTTAAAAAAGAAGTGCGGTACGTCGGTCGCTTGGTGTCAGCCGAAGGAGTGCGCATTGACCCCAAAGACTTGGAAGCTGTGTATGCCTTGAAGAATGACCCTCCGACTACAATCGGAGATGTGAGAAGGATTGTAGGCTTTTTGAGCTACTACAGGTCCTATATACAGGATTTCTCCAGAATGGCAAGCCCCATTTATGAACTCCTCCAATCAGGGAGAAGTTTGAGACAACCATTGCTAGATAAATCAGGGGCTCGAAAAGGAAAAGGTGCTCAATTGCCATCCAAAACCCCAATTGAATGGACCAGGACGCATCAAGAAGCCTTATACAAGCTGATTGACCAGTTGGTCGAGCCACCTGTGCTGGCATATCCAGATTTTGAACTGCCTTACATAGTCCACACAGACGCTTCTGACAAGGGACTTGGAGCGGTTCTTTATCAGAGACAGAATGGAATGCTCAGAGTGGTTGCGTATGGCTCAAGGACTCTCACACCAGCTGAGAAAAACTACAGACTACACTCGGGCAAGTTAGAATTCCTCGCCCTCAAATGGTCCGTCTGCGAAAAGTTTAGGGATTATTTGTATTATGCCCCACACTTTACTATCTACACTGATAATAACCCTTTAACTTATGTCATGAGCACTGCTAAATTAAATGCAGTTGGCCACAGGTGGGTGGGTGAACTGTCAGATTTTAGATTTGATATACGGTACAGACCAGGCAAAATAAATGTTGATGCTGATACACTCTCACGTTGCCCCCTTGATATCAACAAATATGTCAATGAGTGTACCCAGGAATTGACCAGGGAAGTTGTCACCACGACAGCAGGCGAAAGAGGAGATGTAGCCTGGATAGCTGCTTTGGCTCTGGCCCAAGGTGACCAGCTTGAACCCTAGACCAAAGAAACATTGGCACCATTTAGTCTCACTGAACTCCAACAGGCCCAGCAAAGGGACCCAGTGATTGGACATATTCTACGATTGAAAGAGTCAAATGCAACACTGACTGACAGCATGAAGCAAAGTCAGCAAGGGTTAGGCAGAAAAGTAATGCATGAGTGGACAAGGTTGCACATCGAAGATGGAATCCTCTATCGTAGAGTCGCAGAGCGACGTCAACTAGTTTTACCTGCTAGCCTCAAAGCATTGGTTCTCAAGCACTTACATGACGACATGGGTCACGTAGGCACTGAAAGAGTCCTTAGTTTAGCAAGGCAGAGGTTTTATTGGCCTTACATGAGGCGGGAGATTGAGACATATGTTACCAGACAATGCCAGTGCATAAAACAAAAAAAACCTGCGACACACGTACGAGCCCCAATGAGTAGCATAACAACCAACTCTCCACTGGAGCTTGTCTCAATTGACTTTTTGCATTTAGAACAGAGTAGAGGAGGCTACCAATATATCCTAGTGGTAGTTGATCACTTTACCAGATTTGCACAATGTTATGCGACCCGTAATAAGTCAGGAAAAACTGCGGCGGAGAAAATCTTTAATGATTATATCCCCAGATTTGGCTACCCCTTGAAACTGCATCATGACCAAGGGCGCGAATTTGAAAATAATTTATTCCGAACACTACAGCAACTGAGTGGAGTGGGACATTCCCGGACGACCCCATACCACCCTCAGGGTAATCCGGCCGAGCGCTTTAACCGCACAGTGCTGCAAATGTTGCGAACCCTGAGTGAGGAGAAGAAGGAAAAGTGGAAAGATTACATACCCCAGATTGTCAGTGCATACAACAGCACACATCATGAAGCAACTGGTTACTCACCTTTCTTCTTGCTTTTCGGGCGTCATCCACGATTGCCGATTGACCTGCTCCTCAGGATGACTCACCAGGAGGAACCGCAGACAACCAAAAGGTATGCTGAGAAATGGGCAGAACGCATGACCGAAGCTTACAGAATAGCTTCAGAAAACAGCAAAAAGTCAAGTGCCCGCGGTAAGAAGTACTATGACAAGCATGCGAAAGGAGTAGTATTGCAACCGGGAGATCGAGTGCTGGTACGCAACCTAAGTGAAAGAGGTGGCCCTGGAAAGTTAAGGTCCTATTGGGAAAACAGCACTTATGTTGTGAAAGACCAGGTTGGTGACAATCCCGTGTACAAGGTAGTTTCAGAAAAAGATGGCAGCGAGTCACGCGTTTTGCATCGTAATTTATTGCATCTTATTAATGACCTACCTGTCAACCTACCAGTAGAGGAAGAGAGAGGAAAGAAGGTAACAGAAAGGAGATCAAGAACAACTCACATACATATTCCACCTGATTCAAACAGTGACACAGGCTCTGATGATGATGGCAGTTCTAGCTATTATAACGTTGGTATGGGAGACAGACCAGACGTGGAACCCTCCTTGGTCCCCAAAATTCAATCAGGCCCTCTGGAGTTCAGCCAAATCGCCAACCAAGGACCAACTTTGAGGAAAAGGGACTCAGCAAATAGGAGACATGCACCCATGAATGGGACAGAAGGACCAGGAAAGAGGGATCATTTACGGGACAATGATGAACATATTTTGGAGAACATCAGTGATGGGGATATAGAGGGATATGAGGGATGTGAACGAGAGCAGTCTTTTTCGCAAGACGAACAAGCTCAACTGAGCCCCACCCCTGACGCTGAGGGACAACTCCCAAGAAGGTCCACTAGAAATAGGCAACCGCCATCTCGATTTACTTATGATACCCTTGGTCAGCCTTCTTTTCATGTGCCCTCAGTAGTTAACAGTGCAGAGGTGTATGCAGGCCCCTCAATGGTAGCCTGGAGTATTCTAGGACACCCGTTGCTTCCCTATCCAGTGCCATCCCAATTTTTCGACGCGTCATTCTGTTCGCCAAACGTGTACACCATACAAACATCTCTGCACATGCCAATGTACGTCTCATAAGGCACCTACATAGATGTACAGAGTTTGTGATAGTTGTATTTTGAAGTTGTGAAATGTCAGGAGCCATTCGTTTTTTTTGTTGGGGTGTGTGTGACATTTACAATTAGTAGTCACAATTGTTTTGTAAAATAAATGTGTAAATAGAGTATCCTAATTTAGTTCGAGGTATTTTCATATCTAAAGTCACAGTAAGTGTATGTTTCCAAGCTGAATGCCACAAGACATGTTATTCCGCCACGCCTGCAGGGGGAGCACTCGTATAGGAAAGGAGGAAAATGGGAGGTGCTTGTTAGTGCTTCCGTGTCTCAGTCAGGTCACACCCTGCTATGACAACGCAATCAAGCACTTTGTGTCTCGTTTTTATTCCTATAAAACAGGTCTGTAAAGTGTGATAATATTAACACATTTGTCTCCAAGCAATTATAAGCGTTTCTGAATATAGAAATATCGAAGTATATTGTTTAAAAGTGTGTATGTGTGATGACATTTGTAACGTTCAATAAGCGATGTCTCCCTTTGTGTGTGAGCGCGTGGTTGGGCGGGAATGGCGGCGGCAGTGGATTTGTTGAAGTTAAACTGTGATTGTTAAGAAGTTTTATAGGTATAGTCAGGTAACAATGTGTGTAATTGTAATTGATTTATAATGACAGTGACAATATAGAAAAAATCGTTCAAGAATGCAGCAATATTAAAAAAGAAGCAATGTCAGGATACAGTACAAACATGTAAGATGAAGAGGTTTATTAAAGCAACAGTACCGTTATGTGATGCTTATACACAGGAAATATAGTGTTTGGGTATGTAACGATCAATCCTCCATGTTTTTGTGAATTTGTTTTATCATTTCAAAAGTAAAGATGTAATTGTTTAACGATGTGAATGAACAAATGTAGAACTGAAATTACATTATCGAAACTATTTGGATGTGATTAAAAGCACAATAGAAATGCAAATGAGAGTAAAGAAATCAAGAAATGTTTAATAAAAGAGTCAGGTCACACTCTGCGATGACAACGCAATCAAGCACTTTGTGTCTCGTTTTTATTCCTATAGAACAGGACACACCACATCAAACACTGGGACCAGGCTACTCAGAGGCCTGTAACAAATACAGTAGAATGTATTTCAAACAACTACAGAATTTTTATTTTACCTTGGAGAGTGGGACTTCTACGGTATCTACGAAACACACCCCATCAGCAGCTTCTCCATATTTTCATGGATAAATGTCCACCGTTTAGATATTATTTTACCGTCCTTGGCTGGCGTTATCGACTCATTCTGCTTCAGTATGGTGCTTACTAGCAGTGCTACGCCCCAACTGCTTCACCAAGTTGGCTACACGTTCAGTCATGGTTTTTAAAATTATACTCAATGAATATCATCGACTTCTTCTTCTAAGTGGTGTCCTTCGAACCCACATTATTCCTTCCCAGCTAATGCTAGCCAGTAAGACCAAATGTTTTGGTTGGATCTTACAGGATTACGCCAACTAGCAGTGGGAAGGCTCATAACCCCAATGTTTTCTCGCAACTTAAAGTAAAGCATAACAATTACTTGAGCGACTTGTAAGCTGAGGCACTCGTATCCCAAGGTTCCACTTTATATTGTGTGCTAAAATATTAGTCTTGTAACGTAGTACCGTGACTAATTAGTGCATTTTCTGAGGCTGAGTTGGTAATTAATTTGCTAACTACAAACGTTTGTAGATGCAATGACTAGTATACTGTATGTGCAGTTTTATTTTTTTTAGAAACACTAAGTAAAAGTACTGTGTGTGTATAATAAGGTGTAATGTATATAACATAATATTTTATAGTATAAAAAGTTTTTTGGTTGGGATGCATGATATTATCTTTAGCCGATAATCATTGCCTGATAATGGCAATTACCACGTCACATTGATAATTCTAATAATGAAAAATCAATGGATACAATGAGGTGACAATTAGGAAGGATAATCATCTTATTGTTTGTTGTTGGTCTCTCTGTTATTTACACACATATATACTTTACACAGCATGATCGCAAATTTGTGATGTCATAATTGTTCATACTGCGTGCGATGCCTGATGTGTGCAAAAAAACAGCATCATGGGGCAGCAGACGCCAGTGTGGGCTTTCTTTAGCATGACATAAGATGACATTTTACTCATAGTTTGCAAAGCGTGTTCTGCAGAAATTAAATGAGGAGGGTTAAAGACGAGCTTCAACACAATAAAATCTGATAAGTCACCTTAAAATTCACTAATGTGAAGAACTATGGAAGTAATACCATGTTGCCTGTGCTGCAAAGCCAAGACCTAGTGTTAATAGCGGCGACCACAGCTAACGTAAAGCCACAGGACTGAGAAGGAGGCGCTTAATAAAAGGCAACAGTTTGAAAAAAAAATAGGGCAAAAGAACTTGACGAAAAAATGAGTAGTTGTTTATGTTTAACTTCATGGTTCATCTAGGACAGGGGTCGGCAACCCAACATGTTAAAAGAGCCATATTGGACCAAAAATACAAAAAACAAATCTGTCTGGAGCCGCAAAAAGTTAAAAGCCTCATGTAAGTGTTATAATGAAGGCAACACATCAGGTTAGTGTCTCAGAGGGTGAGATAACTCCTGGAAATTACTGGCTTAAAACTGCCTAAGGTATAGATTTTGTGCTCAAGTTAAAGAAAAGGACAGGCTGTCTTCTTCTAATGGATTTATTACAATCTTTGCAAGCTGGGTAACAGGAACAACATGGTAACGTTTGCTGTTGTCTGGAACAACATGGCACACAATCAGAAATGCAGCCAGCATTACATACAGATAATGTCATGAGACATGCAAATATACATTAAATACACCGAGGACATAAGTAAAGGAAAGGAAATGACCTCAAATATACCTACAAACGAGGCATAATGATGCAATATGTACACACAGTTAGCCTAAATAGTATGTTGGCATGGATTTTTAGCACTCCACGCAAGTCAATAACATCATCAAAGCTCACCTTTGTGCATTCACGCACAGCATAAAAAGTTTGGTGGACAAAATAAGACAAAGAAGGAGTGGCAAAAAACACGTCTTTTTGTGGCAGCGATGGAGAAAGTTGTACACGTAAACCAATTACGGTAAGTTCAAGGACCGCCAGAATTAGTAGGACAAAATGGTGCTGGCCAAATACTGTCATCAGTAAAGCATAAACACAAACATTTTAAACAGTGGGCTTTCGAACAATTAGGAAATATATTTTTCGCCCCATCTTTTTCCATTTTTTAAAAAGCTTCGGAGAGCCACTAGGGCGGTGCTAAAGAGCCGCATGCGGCTCGAGAGTCGCGGGTTGCTGACCCCTGATCTAGGAGGTACAGGCTTTAGTTGGTTACATTTTATGTTTTCTTAGTGGAAAAACTGCACTTTATAATTTAAACCCTGATGTCGTTATGTTCTTCAAATAAATATTGTATTTCTAAGGGGCTGGCCCTTGTAGGAAAAGTATACTTTTATTTATCTATTAATTTTTATTGTTAATTATCAAAAGATGTGACACCTCATGTTGCGACGTTGTTGCTAAAAAGCAACGCAGAATCTTAATCCATCCATCCATCCATTTTCTACCGCTTGTCCCGTTCGGGGTTGCGGGGGGTCGCAATGGCTTAGTTATTTTGGTCTTATTTGTGTGTGTTGTGTTGGACAGATAGTGTTTTTCATTTTATGAAATCATATTCAGAATTATTGAGTTGCTTGTTGTCTAACAATGAAATAATTGAAATGTTGAAATACAAATAAATTCCAACATTTCTTTACTCTACAAAATGATTCTAATGATTTGAATGGGTCACAACTAAGTATTGAAATATCAGTTGACATCATCCTTTTCCCTACAATAGATACGATTGTGGTCAAAAGTTTACATACACTTGTAAAGAACATAATGTCATGGCTGTCTTGAGTTTCCAATCATTTCTACAACTCTTATTTTTTGTGATAGAGTAATTGGAGCACATACTTCTCTGGCTTCTCTGAGCCCATTTAAATAGGGCTCATGTGATGCAGTCATTAGACTCTGTTACAAACGCGACAATGGGAAAGTCAAACTCAGCACAGATCTGAAAAATTTAATCATTGACTTGAACAAGTCAGGAAAGTCACATGGAGCCATTTCAAAGCAACTTAAGGTCCCAGGAGTAACTGTGCAGACAATTGTTCGTAAGCATAAAGTGCATGGTACAGCTTTGTCACTTCCACGATCAGGAAGAAAACACAAGCTATCACCTGCTGCTGAGAGGATGATCACGAGTCAACCGAAAAACCACCAAAAAGCAGGTCTGCAATGAATTGGAAGCTGCTGGAACACAGGTGTCAGTGTTCACAGTCAAGCGTGTTTTGCATCGCCATGGACTCAGAGGCTACCATGCAAGTTCTGTGGTCAGATGAAACAAAAATTGAGCTGTTTGGCCACAATACCCAGCAATATGTTTGGAGGAGAAAAGGTGAGGCCTTTAATCCCAGGAACACCATACCTACCGTCAAGCATGGTGGTGGTAGTATTATGCTCTGGGCCTGTTTTGCTGCCAATGGAACTGGTGCTTTACAGAGAGTAAATGGGACAATGAAAAAGGAGGATGACCTCCAAATTCTTCAGGACAACCTAAAATCATCAGCCCGGATGTTGGGTCTTGGGCCCAGTTGGGTGTTCCAACAGGACAATGACCCCAAACACACATCAAAAGTGGTAAAGGAATGGCTAAACCAGGCTAGAATTAAGGTTTTAGAATGGCCTTCCCAAAGTCCTGACTTAAACACCATTGAGAACATGTGGACAATGCTGAAGAAACAAGTCCATGTCAGAAAACCAACCAATTTAGCTGAACTGCACCAATTTTGTCAAGAGAAGTGGTCAAAAATTCAAGCAGAAGCTTGCCAGAAGCTTGAGGATGGCTACTAAAAACACCTTATTGCAGTGAAACTTGCCAAGGGACATGTAACCAAATATTAACATTGCTGTATGTATACTTTTGACCTAGCAGTTTTGGTCACATTTTCAGTAGACCCATAATACATTTATAAAAGAACCAAACTTCATGAATGTTTTTTGTGACAAGTATATGCTCCAATCACTCTATCACAAAAAAAAAAAGAGTTGTAGAAATGATTGGAAACTCAAAACAGCCATGACATTATGTTCTTTACAAGTGTATGTAAACTTTTGACCACGATTGTATGTATATTTTTTGTTTGAGTGTATACATTTAGGGCAAAAGTATGAACTAAATTAATTTCTTCCCACAAAAGAGTGTGTAAATATATATACATGAATACTGGTTATCGTTTTCAGTTATAAATATCTGGAAATGATCGGTTATTGGTATTAGTTCAAAGTTTCGTTATTGTGCACCCCTTATTTTTTTGGTGTTGTGTATACCAAAATTTTTTCCGTGTTCTGACAAAGAAACCTTATTGAGTTTTTTTGGGTTGAAATAAACTATGCAAATAAATGTGTAGCTCTTGGTCATTTTTATTTTGTAAAGGTAGCTGTTGGTGACCTCTGAACAAGAAAAACAACGGGTTCTTTTAGCACACTAGTCCTGTTACAAAATGTTGCTGGCAGTACTGTACACCAGCTGTTTTCACTGTAAGTATTACAACTCTATCCCTACGCCGCCCCTTACCTCTGGAAGACATCACAGGTTACAAGCACACATAAGCGGATACTAAATCTATACTGCGACAAAAGCTCTACACTGACTATTCTAAATTACATACAAGTTTACTTTCTACAATGTTGATGATTGAGGATTAAAATGTAATCGAATAATGGCTTAAACGTGAACTTCCTGCATATGTCAGATACTGTATGAAAACGTTTTGAGTAGAGATGTCCGATAATATCGGCCTGCCGATATTATCGGCCGATATATGCGTTAAAATGTAATATCGGAAATTATCTGTATCGTTTTTTTTTATTATCGGTATCGTTTTTTTTTTAATTTATTTTTTTTTTTTATTAAATCAACATAAAAAACACAAAATACACTTACAATTAGTGCACCAACCCAAAAAACCTCCCTCCCCCATTTACACTCATTCACACAAAAGGGTTGTTTCTTTCTGTTATTAATATTCTGGTTCCTACATTATATATCAATATATATCAATACAGTCTGCAGGGGATACAGTCCGTAAGCACACATGATTGTGCGTGCTGCTGGTCCACTAATAGTACTAACCTTTAACACTTCATTTGACTAATTTTCATTCATTACTAGTTTCTATGTAACTGTTTTTATATTGTTGTACTTTCTTTTTTATTCAAGAAAATGTTTTTAATTTATTTATCTTATTATACAAATTTTTTTTAAAAGTACCTTATCTTCACTATACCTGGTTGTCCAAATTAGGCATAATAATGTGTTAATTCCACGACTGCATATATCGGTTGATATCTGTATCGGTTGATATCGGTATTGGTAATTAAAGAGTTGGACAATATCGGAATATCGGATATCGGCAAAAAGCCATTATCGGACATCCCTAGTTTTGAGGCATCATCAGTACTTTTAATTGTGCAAAAAAAACCAAAAAAACCTAGTATATGCCTATTATTCTTTTGTTTTCTTTTTGAAAAAATGTAATTATTTGCAGTTTTGCAGTTGTTAGTGCTCAAGTTTTTTTTTTTTCAATGTAATGGAAGAATGACCATCTTTAAGTTGCTCCAGCACCCACCTCGACCCCGTAAGGGACAAGCGGTAGAAAATGGATGGATGGATGGAAGTTTAGGTTGCCCTCTGTTGATTGAATAGACAATGATTGTGTTGATTGTGAACCCGTTCTCAAACAATGGCAATAAAACTATTCTGATTCTGATTCTGACATTACATGCAAGAACCAATCCACGCCTTGAGACTCATACATATTTTAATTATAAAACATAACCCTAATCAATTTTTGCAGATGATGTGGTCCTGATGGCTTCATCTGGCCAGGATCTTCAGGTCTCGCTGGATCAGTTCGCAGCTGAGTGTGAAGCGACTGGGATGAGAATCAGCACCTCCAAGTCCGAATCCATGGTTCTCGCCCGGAAAAGGGTGGAGTGCCATCTCCGGGTTGCGGAGGAGACCCTGCCCCAAGTGGAGGAGTTCAAGTACCTCGGAGTCTTGTTCACGAGTGAGGGAAGAGTGGATCGTGAGATCGACAGGCGGATCGGTGCGGCGTCTTCAGTAATGCGGACGCTGTATCGATCCGTTGTGGTGAAGAAGGAGCTGAGCCGGAAGGCAAAGCTCTCAATTTACCGGTCGATCTACGTTCCCATCCTCACCTATGTACATGAGCTTTGGGTTATGACCGAAAGGACAAGATCACGGGTACAAGCGGCCGAAATGAGTTTCCTCCGCCGGGTGGCTGGGCTCTCCCTTAGAGATAGGATGAGAAGCTCTGCCATCCGGGGGGAGCTCAAAGTAAAGCCGCTGCTCCTCCACATCGAGAGGAGCCAGATGAGGTGGTTCGGGCATCTGGTCAGGATGCCCTCCCGAACGCCTCCCTAGGGAGGTGTTTAGGGCACGTCCGACCGGTAGGAGGCCACGAGGAAGACCCAGGACACGTTGGGAAGACTATGTCTCCCGACTGGCCTGGGAACGCCTCGGGATCCCCCGGGAGGAGCTGGACGAAGTGGCTGGGGAGAGGGAAGTCTGGGCTTCCCTGCTTAAGCTGCTGCCCCCGCGACCCGACCTCGGATAAGCGGAAGAAGATGGATGGATGGATGGAACCCTAATCATGTTATTCTAGAAATACTAAAATAATAATGACAAATATTTGTCATCTTTGATTTTGAAGAACTATAATTTTGAAAATATGATATAAATTTGGGCTGTTATATTTGTCATATTTGTGAGCATTTCTGCCCGTTCTAACATTAACATTATTTAAAATGTACACAAAGTAAGAAAAGTGCTGAATCTGAATTTTGTATGTTAAAACATCATGCAGTAGCAATAATCTTATATGTTAAAGAGGTTCATTTAGCCTACTAATGTGTATTTATACAGTAAATGGTTGATTTATATAACACGTCACAGATGACGTCACACTAACATCACGTGACACCTCTGAGGAAGGCTGCAGAAGCAAGATAGCCGAAACTTGTCAGGTGCAAAACTTTACCTTACTAGCCTATATAAATCAACCATTTATAAATAATCTTATGTTAATAAAATGGCAATGACAGTGTTTTGGTGATGTGATTGTATCACCAAATTGTAAATATGAAATGTCATATTTTCATAATAGTTGACCTGTGGTAGGTTACCATTACATGTGCATGCTGTGCCTGCTGGCTATTCCCCACATTGACCTTGTCTTCTTTTAGGACAGTTGCACACCAATACAGTATGTCTATGCATACTGTAAGTGACTGAAAAACAACAGATGCCGGTCGTATCTTAGATGTTTACAACAAGCTAAACATTTAGTCTCTTCTCACGAATAGGGCCATCACCGTTGCATACCAAGGTCCAATTTTATTGACTTTTTCTTCCGCGAGAACTAATCTAATCCACACACAAATGTCACTACTAAAGGGCCCTATGTTATTATGTGCCCCAAGTGAAATACCTACTAGTTAACTTGGTGGTTTTCTTTCTCCAAGATGAATATAAACAGTCACTATATGCAAAACACAATACGAGTTAATCAATTCACTTCAATAACAATGTTCAAGTTGTGACTGATACTGCAGCGATCACCTGTCAATCACAGGACTGACCCTAGGCTGCTGCTGGGTCTTGCGCCTTCGCTTATTCATGGCGATAAAAGTGGTGTTTAGTGTGCGCTTGACTGCTATGAATGGTGAAGAGGAGAATTAGACGTCGTCTGGGCCACTTGAGATTAGCACACACATCCTGCCAGGCGTTAAAGAGGATCTGCTAGGGCTAGCCAGTGAGAAAGTGGTCACTTATTAAATGTTTATATTACTGCGACACAGTGACCTAAAAAGCCGTTGTGTCTTCTTTTGAGAAATAATAATAATAATAAGAATAATAATAGTCAAGGATCCTGGGCATGACGTTAAAGTGCATCCGGCAGTGGAGGCTCCTCTATGGGGTCTTGGGGCACTAGGACCCCTTTACTACTTCACCCCTTTACTACTGTTACCCCAGGTGGCCCTTGGCAAAGGCCTAGTACCTGACTGCCCCCTAGCCAGGGATACGGTGAAGACCTCAACGGCGGAGCTGGCGGAAGACGGTAGATTTAAGAACTACCACAACGGCTGCGATGGCGGAAGAAGGCTGCAGCAGAAAAGGGTCCCCAGTCGTCTTGGACTCCATGGCACTGGACCCTGACCCGATTCTGTTAAGGATCGTGTGGTTACTGTCTGTGCACCAGTCTCCCCACGTAAAACAAAGTGTATGGGGTGTATCCCATAAAGGGATACACCCCTACCAGGAGGATCGTCATACTCGTTCGAGTGACCGCCGATGATGAGTCAAGGATTGTTGAAGTCATATGTTAATAGGCTGAGGATGACCACATCAGTGAAAGTGGTTAAATACTGCAGATACTAGCTTGTGCATTTTTGAACAAAATTCTTCATACATATAAGGGTGTCCCGATCTGATATTGACACCCGATACAAGCCGTTTATCAGCAAAAAAAACAAGTACGGGCTTGACAAGTACGGGCTTGTATGTAAAATGTCTGATACAAGCAGTCCTGCAGCATGTTTACTTGTGCCTTTTCTTCTATTTCAGCCAAGTCATTTACAAAGGGTAAACATGGTAGGGTATAGGCTACTAGGAGCAAGCAGCTACACAACAACTAAGCACACAATGGCACACAATGAGACTTTCCTGGGTGAACAAGGGTAAAAAAAAAAGTACACATACAAAGTCTCCAATGCAGAAGCGCATTGGAAAGTTTGTTACTGGAAAGTATCCAGTAACAAACGTGTCCACATCATTTAACTTACTGTGTCATGGGTTTTACTTAATTAATGTGGCCACTAGGTGTAGCCAAAAAAACCCACACTTAACTCAAAATAAATACATTATCACTCCACTTCAACTTAAAGACAGCATAATTCCATTCCAGACAGTTTATAATATATAGGTCAATTTTTTCATACCTAGCATTGTTCTCTGTTTGACTAATTTCACTTGAGTGTCCCTTTTCAAACATTATACACTACGCAATGATAAATTTATGTATGATCTGTGCTGATTGTATGGGTATCTGACAATACGCAAGGCTTCAATATCGTATCGGAAGTGGACAGGTTGTATAAGAAGTACAAAAATAATAGATTGCAAGTTTCTAGTGAATGAGCTTCCACAAATGTTCCAGGTCATCTTCCTGACCCACTTCCTGACGGATTAGTGACACTTCCTGTTTGCTGTTGGCGCCCCACTTCCTGCCACCCAAGTGTGTTAAGCACTCCCATTGCTGTTAAGTGGCGAGTTGATCCCAATTAAGTGTTTACGTGTGACTTGTCACCTGCCGCAGGCTTATGAGCTCCCCAAACGTCTCCATCAATCCTATTTACCGCTCAGCTAGAAGAAACAGATGGCCCACATACGCAAAACACTATTAACACCTACGTATGTAAGTAAGCACACTCTATCAAAGTACAGTAGTATTTATGGACAGCATATACACACACATATTGTCATATAGTTTACAAATAGTGCATACGTATATATATATATATATATATATATATATATATATATATATATATATATATATATATATATATATATATATATAAACTCCCCTGAAGAGCAGGGAAACCTGCGCAACCGGCTTGTAGGAATTAAATAGCCTCTGTGTTTTTGCCTGACCTAACGTATATATATATATATATATATATATATATATATATATATATATATATATATATATATATATATATATATATATATATATATATATATATATATATATATATATATATACATATATATATATATGTATATATATATATATATATATATATACATACTACTGTACATGTGTATTCCACATACATAGGTATGCATGCCTCTACTCAATGTTATGTATATGTACAGTATATACTGTACATATCAGGGCTATGAATCTTTGGGAACCACACAATTCAATTCGATTCTTTGGGGTAATGATTCAGAATCAATTTTCAATTTAAAAGTATTCTCAATTTAAAATCCCTACTTTTTTTTTTATAACATTGCGTGCCAGTTCTATGATTAACTACATTCTTCCATAAAATAGATAAACAGCTCTGATACATTTCCATATGACTTAGAAGTAAACTGGTTCTGTTTAATAAAATTCAAACATTTAATAAAGTCAAATACAAATTAGCCAACAAGAGAATTATCCCACACTTCTCTTTTGTAAAGTAAACATGTACAGCAGATATGGGCATCTACATCAACAATATGATTTGCCTAAGTGACTGGACAGAACAGATTAAAAAATAAAAAATAATAATAATAATTAAAAAAAAAAAAATATATATATATATATATATATATATATATATATATATATATATATATATATATATATATATATATATACATACACACACACACACACACACATACATACATACATACATACATATATATATATATATATACTTTTTCGTAGTATTTAAACACTTTTTTTTAATTTTTTTTTATTATTAAAAAAATATATATGATAAAAAAAAAAATATACATATATATACATACATATATATATATATATATATATATATATATACATATATATACATATATATATATATATATATATATATATATATATATATATATATATATATATATATATATATATATATATATATATATATATATATATATATATATATATACACTACCGTTCAAAAGTTTGGGGTCACCCAAACAATTTTGTGGAATAGCCTTCATTTCTAAGAACAAGAATAGACTGTCGAGTTTCAGATGAAAGTTCTCTTTTTCTGGCCATTTTGAGCGTTTAATTGACCCCACAAATGTGATGCTCCAGAAACTCAATCTACTCAAAGGAAGGTCAGTTTTGTAGCTTCTGTAACGAGCTAAACTGTTTTCAGATGTGTGAACATGATTGCACAAGGGTTTTCTAATCATCAATTAGCCTTCTGAGCCAATGAGCAAACACATTGTACCATTAGAACACTGGAGTGATAGTTGCTGGAAATGGGCCTCTATACACCTATGTAGATATTGCACCAAAAACCAGACATTTGCAGCTAGAATAGTCATTTACCACATTAACAATGTATAGAGTGTATTTCTTTAAAGTTAAGACTAGTTTAAAGTTATCTTCATTGAAAAGTACAGTGCTTTTCCTTCAAAAATAAGGACATTTCGATGTGACCCCAAACTTTTGAACGGTATTGTATATATATATATATATATATATATATATATATATATATATATATATATATATATATATATATATATATATATATATATTTATATATATATATATATATATATATATTTTTTTTCAAGAGAGGCACCTGAAAGGGTTTTCACTTCACAGGTGTGCTTGAAGCTCATCGAGATAAGGCCAAGAGTGTGCAAAGCAGCAATCAGAGTAAAGGGTGGCTATTTTGAAGAAACTAGAATATAAAACATGTTTTCACTTATTTCACCTTTTTTTTGTTAAGTACATAACTCCACATGTGTTCATTCATAGTTTTGATGTCTTCAGTGACAATCTACAATGTAAATAGTCATGAAAATAAAGAAAATGCATTGAATGAGGAGAAGGTGTTGGCCTGCACTGTATATAAAATTTATTTTTGACACCCCTAGTACATACAGTACATACATGTACTGTATGCCTGCAGGTATGTATGTACTGAAATGATATACTGTACAAAAAGTACATTCATGTTTGTCGATATTTATTGCATGTACAGCATGTATATGAGTATGTTCAGTAATATGAGTATTTGTTTGTATGTAAGTATATACAGAGGAAGTTAGTATGTTTTATGAAAATACGCATGTATACTTGCAGATATAGCAGTATGTATGGTATTTTCCATTGATACATGTATTTTAGTAAGTATTTGCTTTTTCCGATTGTCTCAATGATGTTTTTCCTCGTTTCAGTAAAAGCGTTTAATTAAGGTTTGAAAGCAAGAAAAGGTTAATCGACAGTTTGAACTTCACTTTCTTCAGTCGGAGGTGGGCGGGCTCAACGCTCTGACCTGTCAGCTGTTCTAATCACGTTTGAAGACTACAGCAATTGAGGTGGACAGGAGTCACCTCTAATGTGTGCACAGACGACCGCCAGTGCACCGCTATTGCGTTCAAGGTGTGAATCCAATTTGTGAGGATTGCAGATTAGGAAGGACCAAACCTCAACACGTCAGCCGCTTGCTCATGACAATTTCTGGACACTAAGCAGATAAAGCCAAGCTCCTTGCTCTAGAAATCCCGCTTGTGGAAATTGTCATACATACGGAATCTTGATAACAGATTGTACATTTCTACTATCATTTGGATATTGCCAAATATCACTAATACCTAATGTTACAATTCAATAATGTGTGCAATGAAATATTTCCTCGTTATTATTTTATTGTGGGTTTTCTGTGTCAGGTTAAAGGCCCAAACACTCTAATAGAATTAAAGACAAAGCAAAGTAGTTTGATGACTGAACCTAACTTTATAGTTCATTAGGAAGACTAACCAACCTCTTCAATGTCTGCAGTGATAATTTTCTGCCACAAGTTGAGGACTTGCTTAATCATGACCTTAACTACCATTGAGGACACCAAGGTTATGTCTTTGGCATTTTTTAAGTGACAAAAAGAAAATGATATGACTGATTGCAAATATACTTTGTTTAGGAAATCGTTTGAGCTGTACATCACCCCGCTCATCCATGCGGACTGGACACTGGCCGAGAGTTGGTGGGCGGCCGAGGGTGGAGTCGACTCTCTTGGTTGCTTTGTTGGATCTGCTCCTGTCTCTGGCCATGCTCCCCCCACCCCATCAGACGATGGCGTGGAACACCGCAGGGGCCACCACAGTGTGTGTGTGTGTTGAAATTATGTTTTTGTTTGGTTGCTTGTCTATGCATGGTGCAATCGTGTGTGCGCAATGTATATTATTGGTTGGTTATTTTTTTTTTTTTTTGTTGTTTTAATTTTGTGACTGTGTGTAGAAGTGGCACTGCTG